>NW_021940604.1:34181965-34417171 GCF_001715985.3 Manacus vitellinus
CCACAAAAAACCCAACCTGGGATTTTTAGAAGTCCTAAAATAAACAATAATAATTTTTAAAAAAGAAAAGGACCCGCATTGACAGCCCAAGCCTGAGATTTAAACTTTATTATGGTGAGGAAAAGCTTAAATACCTGCGTATGTAAGATATTTACCAGTTTCATCCACTGACTGTCCCTGAACAATCCAGGTGGTACAAATATTGACTAACTCGGGATATTTGAGGAAAACATGAATGGTGTGAGCTATCGTGGGGGCTGTATTGAGCCACTGGTCCTTAGGAAGTGATTGAGATCATTAAATAACATCTAATTAACACAGAAGATCTACCAGTGTATTCAAATAACCAGTTTCAGCAATGGGAAACAGAATGAGAGTCGGTAACTCCTTTGGGCTTTCCTTCCCCTTCTGCTGACTGCCTACACAAAATTTTCCTCTCGTATGTCAGAGTTATACTCCTGCTTTGCTGATAAACTAGGTTCCTTTTTTTGGTAAAGTCAGCAGGAATCTCAGAGCTGCCAAAAGCCATAGGGAAACAGATAAATCCAGAATGAAGACTTGATAAAATCGGCCCCAGAATCTGGAGAATAATGAGCTAAAACACTTGTTTCTGTAGGATTGTTCTCCTCCCTCTAGCCTGACAGTGGTCTTACAGGGCAGAAAAGTCTGGGGTTCGGGTGACAGGCGAGGGCTGCCCAGCTGATAGACCAGTGTGCTCTTTACATGAAGATTATGGAGAAAAGGAAATAAGGGGTGGCTGAAGTAATAGTGATACAAGTGAGATCTTGGATTTGCCAGCTGTTCCAGAAGTTTGGGAAGTTGTTCCTTTGATGTTGAGTTTAAAAAATGGTGGCACTACACTGCAGAAGATTTTAGTTTGTTAAAAGGTATATTTACAAAAATAAATAATGGAAAAAAATTCTTAATCAGCATACTCATAACTATCATTTATAAAATGTTTAGATACAATGTCATTTTTAATTAAATAATACAATTAAGAGCAATTATGCTGGTATGCTCATTAGCTGACCATAGTTTTCCTAGAAGTTCCTGACTCTTTATGGTTGACTGGATGGGATTGTGCCTCTTGCCCTGCACAGCAGGTTAGCTCTTTGGGCAGGGAATGTGTTTATGTTCCATGTCTATGGAGTGCTCACTGACAGGTGCTTGAATGTGCTGCAGTAATGCAAATAATGGATAACAAGTATTTTCCTATTCTCTCCTATTATTCCAGTGGTAAATTGTACCTGCTACACCTGCTTAAGCTTGCAAGAGGAAAAAAACCACTGCTCTCTTCTCTTCTTGTTTAAATAAAACATCTTTTCTCAGAGGCACACTCCAAAAAAAACAAATGTTACTTTCTGGTGAATACACTTATACCGAGTGTATTTCTGTGTATGTTGAGTGATTTCCTAGATGTATTTGTAATCTGCACTAGGAAAATGAAGAAAAAAACCCTGATATGTTTTCTGGTCAGTTTTGGCTATTACAATTGGTTGATTTGTGAATTTGCATTGCAAAGCCCATAGAACCTAATCTCATAGTTTTTTGCATAAAGGTTATGCAAAACTTCTGCCTGAGTTAAAGTCTAGGATTTGAACATATATTGTCTTGGCTAAGGGGCTCCAACTGGAAGTTAATTTACCATAAGGAAACTGTTCCTGCTCCTGTGGCTGGTATTCCTAGACATTAAATGAGAAGCTCATTTTCAGGGATAGGGGTGGTTGAGGTAATGCTTCAGTTTCTCAGGGGTTCTGTGGCTCCAGGCTGAGGCTGGATAATATGCTGGTCATCTGCAATCATGAAGTAAACCTCTGACCATCCTCCTCCAGACAGTTAAAGCTTGCTTCATGTGATAGTGATTAGAACTGCTTGCTTTTGAAAATCAGTACTCCAGTAATTCAGCTTCCACAGCGTGAAAGTGTGACAACTACCTAAGGGGACTGCAGAGAGTCATAGAGACAAATTGTGATAACTATACTGCTCAACCATTTTGGAGTTGCTATTCCCCTTTTAATCTTCTCACCTTACAAAGGAATAAAGTGGCATTTGTAGATGCTTCTGCCTCTCCACTCTCCCTAGGAAAATCTGGAAGATTATTTTAGACACTCAAATTTAAGGCTGTTAATTAAGTTAATTGAGATGGATCCCATCCTAAATAATCTCAATGCCCCTTCGACAGATACCAAACAATGCTGGATGCCCCTTTTGAGTGGCCTAATTGCAGCTGATGTCCAAGGAGTTGGAAGAATTTGGGGAAGAACTACATGCAATAGCAATTATATTTTTTTTTATATTTTATTTTCTTTACCAACAGGGAAATTTATGTTTCTTCAGTGAAGTGTTTCTTCATTGCCTTAATATTGCATGAAGATACTCAATACTTCTAGGAAGTGACCTTGGAAGGGCATTTATGATGCTCTAAAGATCGTACACCAAGTGAGCAATTGCTCAGGCACCAGAAATCTTTTCTTCTACCAAAAATGTCTTCCCACAAAAGTGGAAAAACAAGCTGCAAGTTCCGTCTGCTACCTCACATAGAGAGATCCAGCAGGTTCTCCGACGGACACCTGTTTTTCTTGAGACTTGGCTCCCTTTGAAGAAACACCATCAGAATCCTTAAGATGGTGCCATAAAAATACTTAGGCAACCAAATGTTTCCTTGTATTCTTGTTTGAATTTTATTCAGCATTCACATGTTCACACCCATAAGCATTCAGGTTCCAGTTTTCTTTTTAGGTGCCCTTAAACTTCCATAATAGTTTTTATTGAAGCAATATAGATGGCAATCTTCGAGGAATCTATGTTTACATTTTCATGTATGTTATCCATTTTTATATTGAAATAATAAAAGTTAATCTAGCACAGAGAATATTGATTTTTAGTACTGTGAAAACATATTAAACTTTGCCAGAACTAACAGAAAAAATATTTTAACCAAAGGTAACATTTTGGGAGGAGAATCTTTAAAATATGTTAACTTGGTGTCTGTATTAGGGCACTGTTGTAACTTCTGGAGTCTCCTGCATGCCTTAGGTGGGGATAGAAGGGATGATAGGAGATAAAGCACCCCCACCTAAATGTAAGCAACACTGAAAACTGGTGAAACTGTGAAGACAGACTCTACCTGCTCCCCATGTTTCCCTGTAGTGTTTTATTGTTAAAAATAATAAAACAATGCATGACTCAAATAAGAAGGAAACAATGGTGACTTCCTCCAGCAAAACTGGCTACCAGGGCTGGAGTCAAGAATACACTAGGAAAAAAGACTTGGGAAGAGGACTTGCTGTATTCCAGGTGCTGCCACCGTGTGCATATCCCTCTGTCTATACTCCAGCTCTGCATGCTCTGACATGTAGAGTATCTGCAACAGGGACCAAGCTGAATAACCTCTTACAAGTTCATCACAAAATAACTGAGAACTTAACATGCTTAAACAGGTCAGGCTAAACTTTCAATCATGCTTTTATTCTTTCTTTGCTCAGGAAAAATGCATGTCTTACTTTCAAGCTATCTTTGATAGATTATTATGTGGATTTTAAAATGGTGATTCTTTTTTTATTATTCTAATTTTAATAATGCAAATTTGGTTCTATAACCTAGGCTATAAAGTAAATCACTACAGCCAGTAAAACTCTTCCTTCCACAAAATAAGCCTTCTGAGTTTAGTCCTTCTTGAAGGACCAAAATGACCTGCCTTCTGAATACTCCTTATTACTCTGATTTGCACCACAGGGTGGATAATATGAGCAACCTTCAGCTGGAAAGCTTGTATGTTGTTCATGTTCACTTGGGATGTCCTGTCAAGGAGCAGCAATCTAGAAGTCTAATGGCAATGCTGGAAAATGGGCTGAGTGGATTATTTTTTGGATTAGTGTTGCTCTGTGCCATGGCAACCTGCCTTGCTGCACACAGTGCCTCCTAGCTGACACTGAACTCAAAATCCCGTTTTATGGGCCAACTTGCAATTTTGTCTTCATTACAGTGTGTGAAGAAGGCACCAGGTTGGACTGAGGTGCTGGGTTCCAGTTCACATTTGCCCATGGTTTGAGGGGACTCTTAAAAGATGGCATAGGCTAGGGCAATCACCTACCTGCAGTGAGGAAAAGAAGGGAGAGCTGAAATACGTTGCTTTCTCTCTTGGCTCTGAAAAGCAGAAACCCAGATCTGCAGGGAATTTGGGCCAATGTGTTCCTCACACTTCTGTCGACAGTCCCACTCGTTCCTCACTCTGCAGGCTGTGCTGTGCCGAGGTTTCGCAGCCGTTCACGGTGCCAAGGGTGTTTCCCGGTTTGCCCTGCTTCCCCAGCAAGTAAGGGTGGCTGATTTCAGCACACAGGGCTGCAGGAGCTCTAACAACAGAGGACTGCAAGTCGGGAGTATTTCCATGTAGAGCTTTTTTCATGAAAACATGTTCATCTGTTGAAACTGAAAGTCTTCATAGGGGAGAGCTGACTTTGATGAATTCCCCATTAAAAAAAGAAAAAAGGCATATAAAAGGCTCAGCAGATTTGAGAACATATGGGGTTTGATTCTCCACTGTCTTACACGTTGTGCTGTTGTTTACAATCTGACAAAGCAGACGTAAAATGCAACTCACTGCCTGGTTAAGATTTGCCTCCACAAGTATGATTGAATACACAAGATTAACAACCTTGGTGAATCAGTGTCCCGCATCTTTTCCTTCATGATCAATGATCATTTGTTACCCACTTTTGACTACCATGTCACATATTTGTTTATATAGTCCTACTCTACTGAAAACTTCCTGTCTTGCTTTGCCTTCCCATCCTTCTGCTTTTTTCCCAAGTCTTTGCATCTTTCTGGGTTACTACATCTGAAGTGTGTTGAAAGGAATGCATTCTTAGAGGTTGAAAGAGGGTGGGAGAAACAAAGGAAACGGTGATTTTTTTATGAGGGTCACACATTCTGTCAGCAAAGGTGGAAGATGATACCTTCCCTCCTCTTTAGCACTGGTGACTACACCTGAAATACTGCATTCCATTCTGGCATCCTATGACTGGAAAAAAATTACAAGAAAGAAAGAAGAAAGAAAGAAAAGAGCAATAAAAGTGATTTGGAGGCTAGATGTACAAGGACTTAGTGGAAAGACTAAATTAACTTTTAAAAGTTTGAGCAAAGGCTTGCCCAAGCAAAAGGCTACAGGAAATACTTCTGTTTCAAAACAGACTGTAAAACTGAGTGAAGAGGTGAGCTAGTTATAGTACTTCCAGGTGGATGGGGATGATTGGATGAAATGCAGAAAAGAAAAATGTATCCTTGCTGTGAGATATAAACTTGCCTATGCTATAGAACTGTGTCCTTAGTACACTGTATTAGTGGTATTTTATTGTACTTAGTTAAAGACAGTACTTCAGAATTCATAGCAGGTTCCCTGTCCTGTAATCAGCTGAATGAGCTAGTGAACACATGACTCTAATAAATACTTATATTTCTGCTAGGCCTGAAAAGAGTCTCAAAGACCACAATGGAAGGTGGGTGTATGTAAATCTGTACGTATGAAGGGCAAATCTTCATTTTTTCTTGACTTCTTCTTGCAGCTTTGGAATTCTTGTTCCTTAGTTCATGGTTGTGAACACTTACAGGTTTTTGTACAATTTCTCACTATTGCTGCAGTCCAAGAACCTCTAAGGTCCAATCTTTGTATCCCTTGGAAGTCCACTATCTACACATAAGGCCACTATGGTGACAGACAAAACCTAAAGGGAACCGATGTAGTAATTGAGTGTTTTTAAGGAATACATGTCCTTAATTTTTTATTTCTCTGTTTCTGTGATGTCATGGCCAAGAATCACAGGGTCCTCTGCAAGTATATGTGGAACAAGTGTCTGTTCTGGTAGTCTCGTTCAAAAAAAAAATAAAGTCAGGATCAAAATGCCACAGCACTCTCTGTCCAACTTTGCATGCTTAAAAATATGCTAGTTTTAAGGATTTAATGCAATAGTGAAGCATGATGTGTGTCATCACCAGCTAACCATTGAAAATTAATCTTACTGGGCTTACTGAAATGTTTTGATATCTTTTATGGGTAATAGATGCATTTTACATTATAAAGACTAATTATCAGCTCGATGTTGTAAATGATTTGAGGTCTGCCCATTAGGTTTATTATTTCTGAGTATGAACTGGGGAGAACTTCAGCACCAGAAAAAGGAAACAAAGTCTTGTTATGGCATTGGAGAAAAATCTGCCTAGTCCAGCATTTTGTCTCTTATGATGGCCAACAGAGGTTGCTGAAGAAAGACATTAAATTCTATTCAAATACGGACTCCTCAATATTTTTTCCCAACCTCCATTGATTTGTAGCTGAGGCACTTCTTAAGTCAGAAATATGCTTCTCTGTTAAGCTGAAGTTTGCAAATAAAATTAAGAATCCTTAATATCTTGAATGTTTTAAAAACAAAGTAAAACTGTTACAAACTTACATCACCTCTTTTAATTTTCTAGCTCTAAAAAATTTCAGTTATAGAAGGAAAAAGGAATGGAAAAAATGCAAGTGAAGCAGAAGACCTGATTAATTCAGTTACATTCCTTGGCCAAACAGAGGTGGAGAGATGAAAATAAAGGGGACAAAATTCTAAAATTTGTAGTTTTTGAATATAAAGAGAAACAGAAAACATTTGATTTTTTTTAAGATCTATTTTTGATCTATCTTTCCCTACAATATAACTAACAGATGACATGAAAAAGTATTTGAACATTTTTCTGGGAGAAATTCAGTTTTCAAGAAATTGTAGTTACGAATTTCTGTGATCATCTGAATATATTTATTCACAAATATTTATTAAGGGATTAAAATATTTATTAAGGGATTCAAAACTTCCTGCCTTTAAAAATTAACAGTTGATCTAATGCTAACCACATTAATTCTGGATTTCTGTATGTTTGTAATACACTTCAGAACTATCATTTATGCTTGATGTTAGAAAGACACTTGCACAATATATGTCTTGCAAAGTCCCACAGAGAAAGTTGTTGGATTGTTTCTTTGTTTTATTGTGGCCTCCTTGTGTCATATTTACAGAGTAAAAATGCGTTGAAGTAGCTAAAATGGATTTCTGAAGCTCTTTAGCTTCTCTGTGTGCAGGTCTCTACAAAAATGCAGTATTGAAGTGACATTTTGAAGGGTCATGCTAGTTTCAGAACGAACCATATATACCCGCAATTTATTTAATGGGTATTGAGGACAGCAGAAACTACCTGAGACTGCTCTGGCTCACATTTGGGACAGAACAGTCACAGCCTACAACACAGACTGACTCTCAGTGCCCACATCATTTTTCCTACAATTCCTACCCCCAAAAACACAAAACCAAAAACAGGGTTAAAGAAGTAACTGAAAAAAAAGGCTTCCAGTTGTGGATAACCTCAAGGCAATACAAACACACAGATATAGAGGTTCCTCTAAGTGGAAGAGATGTGTTGCTTGAAACACGGCAGAGTGGGCAAAGATGGCACCCTCGCAGCCTGTGATGGAGGTGATACAAGGTAACATAACAAAGGTGTTCTTGTTGAGGCTTTCCTGCTTGAAGAGATTCATGACATGAAATTAGATCCAGTCTGGAAAGATTGTTTCTTTTACAGCTAGGTTAAAATATTCTGAAGTTTGAGATGCTAATACTGAGTAAATAAACATGACACTTCAAAATTAATGTGGTGCTGGGGAAAATGTCCAGAAAGCAGTTGTTAAGATGGTTAAATCATCTAGGTCAAACTGGAAAAAAAAAAATCCCGCTGAAGTTTTCAGTGCTGGGTATGTTTTATTGCTTATCACATATATTTTCTGCTGGTACTTATAATCATAACTGGAAACCGATCACACTGGGCGTGGAGGTCTTGGCTGCATTTAAGTTCTAAATTATACTAGTCCGTGAGTCCTTTCTTGAGGGTAAATCAGTTTCAGTATTTAATAGTAATTTTAATGTGAAAAAGTCAATTTTTAGTAATTGCAAAAATACTAGGACATGCCCTGTTGCATTTATAGATTCCTATTCAAATGAGTGGAAACTGCATAGTATCTTGGAATTGTTGAGGCTGCAAGTAAAATTATTTTTTTTTTTTAATTTTATGATTCTACAGTGACAGAAGAGTCGTTTTCTCTCTTTTTTGCACTGTTAGTATTCGATTTATTATTTCTTTCAGTCAACATGTTCTTTATCACATGCTTAGACAAACTGCAAATGCATGTACCTCTACAAAACTGCTGCAAGTCAGGAAGCAGAACCAGGCAAGATGATAGGAGAGGAAAAATGGGTCAGGATGCATTCATTTGCTCTTCACTGTGTTTTCAACTGAAACTCAACAAGTATTAAAAAGGTAATAATTTATTGCTTTACGTAAAGTAGAGGCAGCTTTTCTATATGCCATGACAACTAAATCTCCAGTCAGCTGGCATTTTTGTCCATGATTTAGTATCAGTTTGAAAAATGCATTCACTTTGCCAATCTTACGTTCCCAAGTCACAGTTCAGAGTCGTCTGAGAAGGCAAACTCAATAGCTGGAAAAATACAAGAGAAAAAAGACTGGCCTTGGACAAGATTTCCTTTAATGCTGCTAGGAGATCTAGTGCTGGCTAGATCTGTTTCAAAACCCTGTATTTTTATGATCTTCCTTCAGGAAATAATATGTTACTGTACATAATGCACACACTGCCAGCTGCTGTTCTTCATAGCTGTGGCTAGAGCTACAGGCATCTCAGTTAAGCTGCTCTGAGATAATTCAGGTATCTCTAGCCTTACAGTGAAACCTGCAGCAAAGATAAAAGCTCTTCTAAGTTTTATCTTCAGAAATGACCGATTCTATGGAGCCCAGGTTTCCCAGTTTCTAACCCTTTTTGATGTTTTTGAAAGTTGGACCAATATTCTAGCAAATGAACCAAAAAGCATTCCCGTTAGTTGGTATGTAATCTTTACAGAAGATACTGGCACTTGGGACCATTATGCACACGTTAACATTAGCAGACATTCTTAAATGCTCTGTCCCCTCTCTCTGGTCCTTACTTTTTGAGGGCAAATGTGATTGAAAGTTGATAAATTTCTTTAGAAGGTAAATGATGGGTTGATTTTTAGCTGATCTTTAAGCATGCATACAAGATATATGCTTTGAAAAATACTTAATATGCAATCATATACTGATACTTTGTAAGCACATCCGTCACTCTCATGGGACATATCTTTCCAAAACTCTCCTTCATGCATATGTCTTTATGATTTTGCAGATACTTAACATTATTCAAAAAATTCTTTCTTCTACTTAAAGTTAATAAAGGGTTTCAGAAGAAGACAGGAAATCAAACTTGGGTCTTCTGGAATCAATGATGTTGTTAACATCTCTCATGATCAACAGAGCTAAATACCTTTCTTCTTTACAGCAAAGAGAAAAAAATGTTGACTGTGTCATCATGGACAATTCTGGCCAAGTCTTGTCTGTTTTAGTGATTTCGTGACAGTGATCAAATAGAGCTTGCAACCCTTTGTCAGCTCTGTTTACTAACTCTGAGGTTTCACATATTGCCTGAGAAGCAAGCAGCTCCTTGAGCAATTTGACAACTATAATGTGGCATCCATCACTTGCATCCTCCTAGAGCATTGAGTGCCTCTCAGCTTTGCAGCAGGATGTTCAATTCTTTTGCTCCTTCACAGACACCTGCATGGCCATAACTGACACCTTGTGTCATCTGCCCTGTGAACATTTCTCAGATCATAGCTTGACTTGTCTTTTATGCTCACATAAAGGTATACTTTAATTACTTTTATGTTTCAGGCTGAACAAGCGGTTTGTTATTTTCAAGAATGCTCTTAAAATCATGCTCCTTTTCAGTGACAGAACATTACTGCCTTTCAGGAGCACAGGATGACTGCCAGGGCTATTTGCCACAGTTTCATGAGCTAAAGAATTTAGTGACTTGCTAGGCAGTGACAGTTTCCCAAAATCTGATGGATCACTTAATCTTGTTCTTTGCCTTAACTCTCAGCACTTCATTATGGGTCTCCTACATGTCTTTGAAAAAGCCAAATAAACCCTGGCTGTATGGTGCCCACTGATAGAACATTTCTTATTTACATACTTGCCCTGGATGGGGTGTGATTATTTTGAAAAAGTGTTGGCTGGTGTAGAAAATAAGCCTGTGTAAGCAGAGAGGGAAAATATATTTGAAAGACTCTCACAAAAGGCTAGGACTGGCATTTTAACCACGATGTGCACGAGACAGATGATAATGTAAAGTCTTAAAAGCCACAGGTAATGTGACACTCTGCAGATGTTTTTAATGGGAGCAGAAGCTCTATAGAAATGTTTTCATCTGGTTACACAATTACTTATGTTGCAGGCTCAGAATTAAATCGTTTCCCAATTCAGATAGGATGAAATAATTCCCAGGTTTTATAGTTGCCATTTACACTGGTAGAGATACTGAATGTGAAAGCTAGAACAATCATTTTGCTATCTCAAATCTTTTTCAGCATTCTCAAAAGCATGTTAATTCTTCTCATTATTTCTTCCTTGGTTTAAGGCTTTGTTTATTTTCTTCAGGTTAATGCTAATAGGCTAAGGAATAATCCAACAGCATATGAATTCAGACAACCCCCCCACTTTAGCAAAATAGCAAATTTAGCACACTTTAACTAACCTTGTTTTGTCTCCAGGAGTTTAATTCATTCATTGTAAGTAACTAAATTCTCAAGTCAGGGCACTTTGTAGGGCTTCTAACTATTTCCTTGTTACAGAGATGTTCTTGTGCCCAATACTCACAGTTGGTGTCTCTAGAAGGTAAATTTATACTGTTTGTACACTGTTGATGAATAGAACAGCACTACTCAAAAAAAGGAAGGTTCTATGTATAATATCAAAATATGTCCCTTGGAAATAGGGAGAAAATGCAATTAGCATTTCTTGTTATTGACTAAATTTTGCTATTCAGTCTATAAGGCAAAAATGAGATAGGCTATGCTTATTAAATCTCATGTCTTACCTTGCCAAATGTAATCCTAAAGAAGGTTTATTAAGTGTTCAGGCAATGTCTTTAGTAGTGAAACATGAATGGGGAGAATGTATCTCATAATTACTTTTTCATGTCACTTCTTCTTGGAAAAAAAAAAAAGTGCTGCAATTGTTTAATCTAAAAATAAAGATAATTTGTAGAAAGCAATACTGAGTGTGTGAAAAGGTCAAATGTCGAGCTTCAGAATAAATGAGAGCTAAATTTGTCTAGGCATGTATTAATTGTGTGTACCAGAGGTCTTTAGTTGGATGGAGAAGAGAAACTAGTTTTTCATTCAATTAATTAAAAAAAAACAACCTTACATCAAAGCTTGGAGTAGATTTGAACAAATCATCTTTTCTTCATTTCAATTATGTGTGCTAAAGGCTGGAACTTTTTTTATGCAGAAATGTCAAGTGAATTTTGATAGGAGTATTTTTAGTTTGTTAAGCCTACAATTGACTTTCTGTATCTCAGTGGCTGACTTGTTTACCTGCAGTAATAAAACAATTCTGGTTCTGGAAATCTAACCTGTCTTATATACACTCAGGTTTGCTTCTATTTTTGGATTAGTATAAACCCACTTTCTTACAGATCTATGCCACTCCTCTGCAAATGAGCGTGGGACCATGTATATAACTCCATCCTATGGGGAAGAGAGGTGATCCATAGGACAAAGCCTTTGCATGTGGGTTTCTTAGGCTGCAACCTCAGCCGTGACATGGATTCCTTTTTTTTTTTTTGTACTAACCATTTCCTCACTGGCAGCGACATGTGCCTGTCTGAAACTGGTCATGATGCGTAACATGGAAATGTTATTTCCTATCCATAAGTTATGTTGGACTGTACCATGCCCTGTCAGATAGCACTGGCAATCAATGAGGCATTCACACTCTGTAAATTTTAAGTCAACCAGAACTTTTCATTTCATTAAAAGTTCATCACTTATGTTGGTTCCTTTTGTTTCTTATACTGGTTGTTCCTTATCAACCTGCTGTAGCTATTTTCATTTCTTTTGTGTACCAGATTGCTTTGACTGTGTTAATATGCTATTTTTATAGGAGTGGAATATAATTTTTTCTTTTTTGATATAAGCATGTTATATATAAAACAGCTGGCAGCCTGAGAATTCCAGAGATGCATTACGTGTAGCCGAAGTAAAAAGCATGCTTTTGTTGCAATGGCTAGAAATTATTTCAGGTGCAATGTTAAATGCAAATTACAGAATATATTATTTTGCTCACAAGATGGTCTTTGTATAAACACAATAATACGAAAATAGGGAAAGCATTATTTTGGCAGCTTAGATGACTTATTTACTGTTTCTTTTTGAAAAGTTAATATCCTTGAACATTTTCTGGTTTTGATGAGGCATGTTCATTTTTGCTAAAGCGACATTTCTCCAGCCTCAGATATGGCTCCTATTACAGCGACGATAGACTTAATTATAGAAAGGGAATAACTCCGCTGGGTCAGAATGCATGTAAAATTACAGAAGCTGCTTGACTAAATTTCAATGTTAATTCTACAAACAGCTCCATATGTTACATTTCTGTTCCTAGCTGAGTCCCAGGAATTAAGCTGCACTCCAAACTGGGCACTGTCTATACAAAAACAGAAAGAAAATCAGCCCTGTACTAGCATTGTTATCAACTAAAATGTTTCTACTTGCCTGTATTTAGTGTAAGAGTAACAGAAATCTAGATCCTTGGGATAATGCAGTGCTTATTTCTCATTCCATGGGAAAATTTTGCTTTATAAAAACAGGTAATGAATAAGGAAGGATTACAGGTACTGTTTTTTTAAAGAAACTATCCTGTGCTGTTCCTCTGGAAGGCACTGATTTCCATTCAAGCAGAGTTAGGGCTGAGCTCTTTTAACCCCTTCCTCTCCCTTACTAGTTTCTTGCTTCCATTTCTGGACTTTTCTGGGAGCCCGATTAAAGCTATTCACCAGATTGCATTGCTTAGGGCACAGCATTTTATTACTGATGATGTTCCTTTTTGGTACTTTGGTATCCGAAATGCATCTACAACTTTCATGGCTCTCTGATACTCCCCTTTTGGACAAAGTAGCCTTTCAGCTGTTAAAAAGCTTCTGCGATAATGTGTAGAGCATCCTGGAGATGTCCCATGCTTTTCTTTGACTTACCATAAAGAGCAGCCTCTAGCCAGTATAACAGATGTATTAACTCTTAATGTTTGAAAGGAATCATCTGATTTATGAACTCAGCTGAATCAGTTTTTGTTGTTATCCGCATTTCTCACAGGATAGCTTCAAAACTTACATTTTGAACAAGCTGACTACAACTGGTTATAACCTTGTGCGGTTTTTGGTTTCCTTTTTTCATTTTTGTCTAAATCCTTCATAAGGAGTATTAGGATTCATGTGTTTATCTTACTTCAGAGAATTAAAATGCTGATATCATTTGGCACGGGGCATATATCTAAAGACAAACAAAAAAAGTATTCTGAGGTAAAATGGCTTGTGAAAGGGGTCATAGTTGTAAAATTACTCAAAAGTAATTTTAGAAGTACTTATTTTAAAGTAAAAGTACTCAGAGTAAGCCCTATTTGCTTAGCTGCATATATAAACTGTATATATGTATGTCTGAGTGATGCACAAACACTATAGATATACTGGTAAAAAAGACCAGTTTGACACATTACAGAGTCACTGACCTGAGCTTTTACCAGCAGCTGCAGTTTTACAAGGAGGTTGTCATGTCCCCCAGGAGGCAAAGGACACCAAAGGAATGCTTTCCTCTCTCCTTGTGCAAGTGGCACAGGCAGCTCATGATCGCCTGGCTTCCTCATTGAGAGGCATTAATCTTTTCAGTATTCCTCTTGCAGCACGAGAGATGCACTGGGAGTATTCTCTCTTGTGTTGAGAGAAGAAATTACCTCCCTACCATTTTTCAGGTGCATGAGCCAGATGCCTAGCATTTCAGCTGTATTGTTATAGGCATTGCTGTGCTTGCTGCATATAGGTAAAAACTGATAAGTGTCATGTAAGTGTGCTATAGAATGAATCACTGCTGTTTGTTAGAGTGATCAAGCACTCTGTTGAAGGTAACAGGGTGACACTGGTTCATAGGTTTTCAGGCAAAATTCCTTAAAACATTTTAATGGACTTTCTTTCATTACATACCTACATTTTAGAATCTGAGAAAAGCAATCCTAGATGAAGTGTATGAGGTCACTCCAGAATTTTTTTTCTGCTTCCTTATCTGATGGGAGGATAATGGCTTTGTTTATCTTCTGCTGTCTTAGCAGCTGGTAATTCCCGTTCTCCTTTTTTCTCTAGATTTTTACCTTCTGCAGGACAGATCAGAACAACAGACATAATCTTCTGTTACTTTATATCCGATGCAGCCACTTACAGGTATGTGTGTAGTGTCACCTTACCAAAATGGCAATGTTTTAAAGAGATATAAATTAGAAGGTACAAGCAGTGCAAGCAATATAAAGAGCATAGCTAGGAGATAATCAAGTGCCAAGGAGAGAGAGAAACCAGGTTTAAGTCTTATACCATCTGGACATGACTTTTTGTGAGTGCTTATGAGTTTAAAATATATGTAGGTGCTGAGGCATCTGAAGGTTCAGTGACATATGCCATTTTTATATGATCAGCAGCTGAGTCCCAGATCAGAGATTTACTAGCTCTTAAAGGGAGATACTCCTTAAAAGACTGGAGCAGACAGATTAAGCTTCTTACTTTTCAGAAGCTGCTTTTATAAAAGAAGTTTTCTGTTATCTTCTTCCCCTCCAGCCTGTCTTTTGCATAAAGCTACACTAACTTTGGTGTTTGACTATGTGAGGACATGGAAAATGCTCTTGTGCAACGATATTGCCTGTGCTGGTAATACAGACCTCTTTGTTGGACAGAGTTGAGAAAAAGCTGGCCATAATCTGTTCAGGCTGAAAAAGACTGAATGCAAGGCTTTAAGTCATATAAAAGCAGGCTGCAAAAAGAAAAGGATGCTGAGGAGGGCTTGTAACAGCAATGTCCTACAGAGTAGAGAGTGAATCATTACACTGACTACATGATATCATTAAACCCCATCTATTTGGACCTGTTTATTACAGAAATTGTGTTTTGTGTCTCATTCCTTTCACCACTATGCAACACCAGTCACTTAAAAATTCCTTACGGGTCTCTTATTTCAACACCACCTCTGAGTATCTGTTCCCCAGCCTTTTTTTCCATGCTTTGGTGGGAGGATAGCATAATGCCACTTAGTATAAAATGTACCTGCACATGATGTTAGAACATCATAAAGGTTTTGTTGTGCTGCCATAGAGCCGAGCCAAGACATAAGACAATGTTGAGGTGAGACACTGCTGTGAATTCTTTACTAAGGCAACTAAAAGATAGACAAAAATAATTTCTCACAGGTCAGCTCTTTAAGGATGCTACTGAGTTACAGGGGAAAACAGGATTCTGAGTTGTTTTTTCCTTTCCTTTTCTTTTTGCTTGGGAGCTGAACCAAGTTTGCTTAATGAGCTTTGGCATGAAAAATGCTCTCTATTTCTTCCGTTCTATTATTTTCTGTAAAAATAGAGCTGAGAGAGCAAGGAAGAGTACCTGGCAAACAAATGGGTATATTCAGAGAGAAATGACCACTTTCCTCAAAATAAAGCAAATGTCAGGGCATAGTGGGGCTGGAATATGGAGTGGCAGGGGCTCCCCCGGGGCAGGCAGGGTCTCAAAGCCAAGGATCCCATCACCACAGCAGAGTGGGCTCCTGGGGTTTTCTTAACCATGTCATTAGTCGGTGAACTGATGCCCAGCACTTATAGCTGAGTGTTGCTTCTTGTCCTCCTTCTTTTTAAAAAACATTTTAATCTGTGAATATTTTTTCACATAATCTTTTCCCATACTACTTTGCAAGACAAGGAGTCTGTACTTTTGGCAGTCTCTATTCCATTTACACTGTCATTACGTGAATGGCTGAAATAGAACTAGTATGGTGAGCCAACCTGGAGCTTCCTGGCTGTCACAGTGATTTCGAAGTATTTTACCACTTATCTTGAAAATGTTACATGTCTCTGCTAAAACATCCATTTGCAGTCTGGGCAGTCTTATGCTAGTATTCCAGTTTTATTGCTGATAAGAAAGACATTAGAAGGGTGCTGTGAGCTGTGTAACAGACTGTGGTGTATTCCACATTTTCTTTTTCTTGCATAGTTGGCCCACGAAATTCCTGCCTCTCCATCCTATCCTCTGTCCTACACATTCATTCCCAGGTCTGTGCTGCAGTTGTTCTGTTGTGCTCAGGTATGTTTGTGAGGCTCTGCTGAAAACAAGATCTAGTCTGATTTGTATTAAAAAGAGGAGTATTTCTGAAATCCACATAACTTATATTGTAGATCTAGCAATGTGGGTCTACAGTATCTTCACTGACCTGAGAAAATACTTACTGGCTTAGTAAAAACTTAATCCAATCCTGTATGTAATCTGCCTTGACAGGTTTATTCTGTTCAAAAAAAAAAAAAAAAAAAAAAAAAGAACCTTAAAAGCAGCAAGCTGATAAGGCTGTTTTTCAAGAAGTAGCAGCCACATGTTCTGCAATTTACTAGTGACCAAACTCTCAAGCTGCAACAGCTAGGGAAGACGTATGCATAGTAAAAATTACTTTTAAAAATGAAAAATGAATTAATGTCTTTGCATTTTTAACAACATTTTGAATTTCAAATACTACAGGTTTTGATTCACTTTTCAAAATACTAAACATTCACTGAATTGCCACTTATAGATTCTGAGCACAAGTCCTTTTATTTCATTTCCAAATGATGCCAAATTAAAATAGTCTCACATTTGCTCAAAACAGCATCAGAATTACAGCCGTGTGTCACTGTTTCTCAGCTGGAACTTCAGGTCAGTCTCCCTATTGTGCCAGCCTACCCGAGCCTGGAAACGGTCCCACTGCCTGCAGGTACCTTGGCAGGAGCTGAGCAATATTTAGCATAAGGATAGCTGTTCAGGTAACCACTAGACCAAAGAAATGTGGGAGCGTGCGGACACGTTCTGCGACAGAAGGAGAACCTCTCACGATTAAGGGATTATTTCAGTTTCTAGAGTCTAGAAATAGGATTGCAAATTTGCTTTAGTCCCAGTCAAATAGCTGGATGGAGTCCTCCACAATATACCTTCAGGGTAATGGGATACTTCTTATTTTCTTCACTATTGGAAAAAGGAAGTGGAAGAATGGCCCAGCTTACAGGTTCCTTTCTTTTTGTCCTGGCTGTTGGTTATCAGCTGCCTTTCATGTGAGAAAGAACAGACGTTTTGCAGCTGAGCAAGGAAGGCATATATTCCCAGATAAGAGGACTTTGGCAAAACTAGGGAAGAACTAGCATTTTTTCCTGGTCTAATTAAATAGAAATCTCACACGCCACTTTCGCTCCCTAATTTTGATTCTATAATATTTAAGTAGGATTGTGATTAGGTGAAAGAACTTTATTCTGTCTCTAAATGGTACTGTAAGTATTTAGACAACTAAATACAAAATGAACTTACTTGGAGTAGTCTGAAAAGATATTTCCCTGGTTCTACTTCAGGAAACTATACCATATTCGCTAGAAATTTCAGCTTCTTTGATTGTGTTTTCCTGTCATGTTTTCAGAATAAGACCACCCAAAACGCTACAAATAAACATATCTTGCCATTCTTTTAATGTGATTTTCCTGAATACTTTTGGAGAAGCCAGATCAAAGAACAAATGTGTCTCGACAGTGGCATCTAGTGGTGCCATACGTGTGATGTCCTTGAGAGAACCGCAGCCGCTGAGCTGGGTGGGACAACCAGCCAGCCACCTTCTTCTACATCCTGATTAATGTTTGATCCACAGATTTGTACTTCTCTGAGAGGCCTCCCTGCAGGCGATTTGAAGACTTCTTCCATCCAGAACAGACGAGAGAGTATTTCTAGCAGTTTGCACAGGAGATGATATTTTGCGGGAAGAGGTCCACACTTTCAGTTCAGTTGCTGAGAAAGACTTGCCTTTTGCACACCTGAAAATATTTCCTGTGTAATGAAACCATAAAGGGAGACTGGTATCTTCTGACAACGTAGTGTTCCTTAAGCTAGTCTGAAACAGCGAGTCAAACAGTGAGCATAAGCACTATGAATTTGAGTTTTGTGGGGAAATGGAGAAGAATATCTCAGTTAGTAGAGCTAATAGGAACTATTATGGATGGAGCCCTTAGCAACCTCGTCTAGTGGAAGATGTCCCTGCCCATGGCAGGGGGTTGAAACAAGATGATGTTTAAGGTCCCTTTCAACCCAAACCTATGACTCACACTCATATTCTATGACTCTATATATATGTTTTAAAAAATTCAGAAAAAGGAGACCCTACTCACTTCTTTTATCACTTCACTTGCATCTTCATTTGTAATTTCATCACACACTAAACTAAAACTGAATCTCAAATTTTAGCTATTGAAATATTTACCATTTCTTATTCAGCCTTTTATTCATGTTTCAATGTACTTTAGGTAGCCCTATTAGCCACCTCCCTCCATTTCCCTTCAGTACCTGAAGGGAGCCAACAGGAAAGAATGAGAGAGATTATTTGCAAGAGCATGTAGTGACAGGACAAGAGAATGGCTTCAGACTGAAAGAGGGCATGTTTAGATTAGACAATAGGAAGAAATTATTTACTGTGAGGGTGTGAGGCACTGGAATAGGTTGCCCAGAGAAGCTGTGGATGCCTCATCCCTGGAAGTGTTTAAGGCCAGGTTGGATGAAGCTCTGAGCAAAGCCGTCTAGTGAAAGGTGTCCCTGCCCATGGCAGGAGATTGGAACTAAATTATATTTAAGGTCCTTTCCAACCCAGGCCATTGTATGATTCTATTTTGCTGGGGAGTCAGTGATCAGAAACAGCCTCCTACAAGGGACAATTTAAAGCAAAATAGTTAAGTTCCTGTTTTCTACAGTTCCAGTGGAGGAGCTTATTGTTACTGTGCATGGAGACAGACTATGGTGGAAGTGAGGAAGGATGAATATTCTCCCCACTGCCTAAAGCAATACTGAGTGAGCCACTGGCAATGCTGAGACTAGATAAGAGATCTGCCTTGAGTCCTGAGCCTGCACTCAACAAGCTCGGCTTGCAAAGAAAACTGCATTACTATAGTTTTTGTTGCAGAATTGCTCTGCTAAGCCTGCAAGCTGCTAACCAAACAATACTGCGGTGTCATCTGAGTGTCAGAAGAGTTTTTCAACTGTAGATGGCACTGCATGGTAAGTGCAAAGGTGTGCCTAGTAGCTGTGAAGATTTTATTTCCTTGAGGTTTTTTATCTTCCAAACACTCTGCCATCAAGAGGTTTTTAACACATGAGAAGACCTAGAAAGAAGTAAGGTAAGGCTGGAGGAGAATTATCTGGAGGCGATGTAAAGGGAATGCCATGCTATCTTTGCCAACATACTATTTAATGCAGGGCTATCCCATTTTGGGAACCAATACCTCCCACAACAGCGGTAAGTCACTGCAGATCAATGTGCAGGAGTGGTGACTGCAGGTGCTCCTGGCATTCCTGGTCATGCAGCTGGAGTAAGATAACCCAGTCTCCAGGCATGACTTCAGGTGGGCCGTGAACTCCTGCAGAGGTCACACTGGTACACTCAGAGATAGGGTGCATCCCACTGTGCCCAGTGCTGTGCAGTGCATCCTGGCCATGGCACTTTGTGTGGCACACTGTGTGGCAGTAGGTGGGCACCCTCTGCCACCCTGACTGAGCACAGTGGGACCATACTGGCAGCAGCAACCCCAAAGCCACTATATCTAGCACTCAGGGCCAGAGAGGGTATCAGATGACTTGTTCAGGGATAGCACCAATATGGCCCAAATAGCTGCATCTGGGCACGAAATGGCCAGAAATATATCAGCTGTACTGTAAACAGGACATTTACCTAGTCTTTAAAAAAGTTTTGAAAAAAAACGACCTCTTTTTCCCAATCATTGGAACAGGGTAAGAAAGGCAGTTCCTCTCTGTTCCCACCAGTTCAGAAGCTATAGACAGATCCTCCATTTCTCCTAATCACCATGATCTTGCCTCTCCCCTGTCTGTGAGACTGTCTCATGACCAGCAGTGTTATTTGCTGTGGTTAAGGAGTCTGAGATTTGCACTGGAAAGTCCTTATGAAGCCCAAGAGAATGTCTTTGATTCTCGCACATTTCCATCTATCCTCTTCTCTCCATGGGAGGCTGATGCTCTGAAATAGTCTGCAGCTTTGCTCCTTCTATTTAGGAAGATCAGAGTGAAAGATGTGCAGGAAAGACAGACCAAAAATTGAATTTTCGTGCTGCACTCTTACAATAAACTTCCCACAGAATAAAAGCCCCACTTTGTTTAGAAATCATGCTCTTCTGCAAAATATTTCACATCACAACAGAAAACATCCACTTTAAACATACTGCAGTTTCTGATTGTATTGAAGATTATATACCAATCACTGAGAGTGACTGTCCCTTTGCCAGTTTCCACAAAACTTCTTTTACTACTTACAGTATGTAAATGCAATTTTTGTTTCATGTACATTTGGCCCTTTAGCATAATTTTTTACTATTCTTTTAAATTTTTTTATTTTTTTTTTTTTTAAATATGGGAATTCTGAACAAATGTGGGACAATGCATTCTCATTGCACACATCTCACATCACTGGTATCTGGACTACTACAATAACAGAAAATCTACCTTGAGCATCAGAGATGCTCCCAAGGTCTAATGAGATAAGTTGGAAATCCTGCAAGTTAAAGAAGAGACATCAGAGTATCTGCCATGACAGAGCTACGCGGAAGTGTTCCCAGTCATGCAAGATGAAGACCCTGCTCTGCTGACCATTGTTTGATGGGTAAAAGCTCCTGGGTGCTCACTGCATCTCGATTTCCTACTTCACCCTCACGGGGGAACTTTCAAGTAGATTGATCAGAATTCCGGGAGTCCTCATCCATCACCATCCTCCTTTCCATGCTGTTCGATCCCCAGACTTCTTCTCCAAACTATTCTTAAACAGTATTGTCATCTGGAATTTAATAACCCTGTCTGTTTCAGTAGGAGGATAGGTTTTCTGAAAGCAAGATGCACATACTTTTAATAAATTTGGAGATACTTTTTTGCAAGTCTTCCCTGCTAGGAGGTGTTACATTGAATCTTCCTCTATTAGTTCTGTAATACAAATTTTCCAGTATTTTATAATATTTTTTTCCAAGTTCATAAAAGAGAAAGATCATGAGGAACTTATTTAGTATCAGCAGAAGTTAAGCCTGGAGCTGAGTAATTTTTTCTTAATCAGAGTATTACTGCTACCAATAAGAATTATTACTCAAGGTTTCAGAGGACACTGGTAATAATTAGGCCACTTGTGGACCATAAATAGATATGTGAAGGGGGAAATCTGTCACTTGACATTTAGCATAGCTGAAAAGAAAAAAATTAATTATTTTAATTTTTGATATATAGACTGAACTTTTTGATTATTGGCTGATAAAAATGATTACCACTTTTTTTCAACATTCAGGGTCAATTTCAGATAGCACAGAGTGCAGAGTTCATTTGTTCCTTATGTCATTTACATCTTCTCCTCTAATTCCACCAAGTAGCCTAAGTCTGGTCCAGACTACACCGGATGGATTGATAAGATTAACAGGTCACCAGAAAGCTGCCTACTGGGGTACTGTCCTCCCTATAGCCTAGATTTGTCTCCCCTAACCTTAAATGAGTATACACATTTGGAGCACAGGCAACCCATAACCCTTCAACAGTCAATGAACTGAGATGCAAAACTAAGACAAACATACCCTCTGTACGCTGTTAAGTCACTCAAAACTGATGTTCCTCCTCAAATTCTGAAGATGGCCAAGTATACCCGTTTTCCTTTTTAAGTGCTGCTTTTTCCATTTTACCTTTTTTTGTTATAGATTATTGACTTAAAAGTCTAGAGCTGCTATAAAAAGTAACAATGGTGGTCAGAGGCTTATTATTTTCTTATAATTACATGTTTATTTGTGATAATTCAGACCTTTTCATCACAGACTGAAAAAAGCCAGATGGACAGTTCCTTATTGTCAAGCAAGTAGTACACAAATCTGGCTGTTGAACTTTAAAAAGGACTCTTCAACGACTTGTTCCGGCTTTTCATCTCCACAACCTGTAATTTCTTCAGAAAGTCTTAAAATAGGATATTTTTCTGTAACAATGTTGTAGCTTTCCAGGAGTAGAAAAAGCCAAACCAAAAGACATAGTTTAAACAGAGGCTCAGGTTAACCTGTTTGAGCTACTTTTGTTTTACAATGTTACTTTATCACCTCAGCATAGCACTAGCAAATCAAATTACAGCACCTCTGTTCTGTGAAAGGTGTTTATTAGCTTGCTGCTGCTTATGCAGAGGCAGCACAAGATAGCAGAAATTTCTGTTACTGACCTATAAGATGGGGTCGATTACAAAAACCTGAACAATAAACAACAGGCAAAGTAGTTAATATCTTAATTTTCAATGAAAATATTAAAAGTCCTGTAAACAAGATAAAAATCTTGCATAGAAACTTATTGCTAAAAGCCTTTGGTTATTATGTCACGATTTTGGCTGACTCGGACTCCATTATGTCCTATTCATGACTTATTTTCCAACTTTTCTTTGTTCTTTGCTGTAGTTTTCTATTCCTTACAATAGTATTTTTTTTTAAAGACTTGAGGGGCAGTCCAGGTTCTAGAAATTATTTTTCTCATATAGAATCTTGGGCCTTATTCTACTTAAACCCTCTTCATTTTTCCACCGAGCCCTTTACCTCTCCAAAGGATGCCTGCCCCAGCTATTCACTTGAACTTGTTATTGTGCAATAAAGCATTTTTTATGACTGACTTCAGCTGCATTTGGACTTCCTTATCTCCCCAGATGGTCATCACTGTTCTTAGGCCAACTGGCAGCATACTTGGAGCAAGGCCACCTCTGAAGTACATTTGTGACTGGAGCTCAAAGAAGCTATCACTAGGAAAATAATGCATAAATAAATTTCATGTAGCGTGTGGGATTAGTTATAATGGTGAACGACTGCTGGCAAACTAAACTTTTATACAGAGAAAATCAGAAAGCAGACTGTACTATTCACATTTACTTCATCAGATGGCACAGATAAAAACACTTGAGATTCACCTATATACAACTTCTACTCAATCTTTCCCAAACTGAACTTCTGTTGAAGCACATACATAACTTCTCTTTCAACTGTTTTGTGGTTTAAAAAATAGCTAGGTTCTTTTAAGGTCTTAATGCTCACACCACATGGCATAATACTGTGGCTTTAAAGAAACATGTAGAAACTTTGGCCACTGGCATTAAGGCATCATTCATGTTTTTCTTGGAAAAAATATATCATTAACGATTTTTTTGGAAAAAAAAAAGTGATGTGTGTTTTTTTTTACTCTGTATTTTACAGTAGGTACTGCTTGTCTTGGTTCCAGCTTCCCACCCTAAAATGCTACGCCCTAATCCTGTTCCAGATTAAACTGTAATCTGTAGCACCCATTGCATCATCTGAGACGTTAATCAAGAACTGAACTGAGCCCTCAGGGAGTTTACTTGAAGCACACATGAAGTGAACCATAGGTAATTACAAGCGCAGTTTTGCAAATCCCGCCCACACGCCAAGTTTGCTTATGAGACTGCCCCCAGGTGGTGTCAAAAGCCTCATAAAAAATCAAGCTGTGTCTCATAAATTAGACCACTTGCTCTGTCAGAGAGACAAACTGCAGTAGCATAACGCAGCCTGAATCAGCACAGCCTTCTCGATTATTATTTTGAGGAGACCTGCAGACTGATTATTAGCTTTTGAGCCCTGCTGGAGGGAGGCGTTGCCTCGCCAGAAACCCATCCCCTCTCTTTGCAGAGACGCTGCTTCTCCCGTGAAGTCTGCCAGCGGGAGGCACCTCAGCTCCCTGACTTTCCTTAATCTCCTTGTTAATTCCAGCCCCCTCCCTCGCCCACTACAAGACATGTATTACCCTCATCCCTCCTCACCCGCAGCCGCCATTTTGATTTAACGCCTGCGCCACCTCCGACACCCGCCCACGGAGCGACCCCGCCCACCACTGTGGCTCCCCGCACGCCCCCAGGACCCACGCCCAGCGACCGGCCTTCTTCCCCTCGCCCCCTCCCGCCCCCCGCCTGTCAGTCAATCCCGGGCTCGGACCCGGAAGGGGGCAGAGCCCGAGGCGCGCAGTCACAGCCAATTCAGCGTGCGCAGTTGCGCCGGCCACTCGGAGCCAATCGGCGCGGCTCGCTTGTTGGTGGTGCCCGGTGGTGGTTGTCGGTGTTCCCGTGCTGCGGAGTTCTGGGGCCCCCGTCCGCGCTGCCGCGCCCGGTGGTCACCGTCCCGGTGTCACTGCACTGTCGCCGGCTGGGGTGTCGCAGCGTAGTCTTCTGGAGAACACAGCCACAGGCCTGCCCTGCCCCACATCATTGAGGATGAGCCCCCGCCGCTCTGCCCAGCGCCGCGTCCCGCCCTGCCCCGGCACCCGCCCGAGCCCATGTCATCTAGCGACTGGTGAGGGGCGCGGGTGTGGCCGGCGGGGGCGTACCGCGCCGCAGAGGTAACATGGGGCGGGCGGCGGTGGGGGGCTGTGCAGAGGGGAAGAGGGGAGAGCCCTGAACAGCGTAACCGGGCAGGGTAAAGGCCAGCGCCACGTATGGATGGAGCCGGCTTCCGTGCTCGGCCGCCGGTGTTGAGGAGTCTCTTGTGTCCCTCGTCGGTCCCCGGCTATGTGAACGTGTGTAGTGGGAGTCAGAACGGCCCTCTGTCCCCCTGCTTTCCTATGGCCTCTCTCCCGGCTCTGAAACATTTCAGACCTTCCCCCTCTTGACACTGGCTGCAGTCTCTTGCCAGATTTCCTTAGCTGGAGATTCCCGGGAAGCCTGCCGTGATCCTTGTCTGTGGCGTTTGGTAGAAGCTCACAGGGCTGCTGCTCCATTTGAGCAGCAGCGTAAGCACTAGAGAGCTGAGGTCTCGTAGTTAGCTTAAAAGGATACTTAGGGAAAATCAACTCTTTTTTTTTTTCTTTTTTTTTTTTTTTTTTTTTTTTTTTTTTGGTGACGTGGTTAGTGTAGTTGTCTGTCTTCATGGAAACTGATCACAATTTGTGGTTTACAGAAAACCAGCAATCGCCCAACATCTGGTGTGGGTAGTCTATAATAATACTGTACCAAAAGTTCAGAGTTCATTCAAAAAAGTCAGCTTTTCCTAAGATGGAAAAAATCCTTGATGGATTTATCAAATATGGTTTTAAGTGTGATGAAATTCTAGAGCACACTTGTGGTTTGTTGTGCTTGACTTCACTTCAGCATTATCTGTTTCAATAAAAAATCTATAGCAAGGTCCCAGTGTATTGTGGAAATGCCTATAGCTGCACTCACTATACTTTTGTCCGTATCACTTTCTGTATGTTTTAATTGTTTTGGACAGTATTAAGTTATTAAATATAAGTAGTCTTGACTATTTCTAGATAAGCCAAGCACAATATTTCAGTTTACTGTTTATGTACTATGATTCCTGACTAATAGATGTCCTCTGACGTGTTGTAGCTGAAATTAGCTACCAATGGTACTTTGGTCTTTTTTTGACAGACGTTTCTGCCTTTAATTGGTAGTGCTTGTTAGCTCAGTTAAGAACACCTGAATTAGAGTTGCTGGATTGCTGAACGTTTTAATTCCGATAAGGATTATGCTGCTGTCACTGTGAAGGAGGAAGTTATAGAAACTCTGGAGAGAGCCTCTAAAGGCCACTTGTGCCAGAGTGTACCTGTGCCAAGCAGTGGCACAGAGGCCCCAGCCCAGTAAATGAAGCAGCTGGGATCTGCCATGGCCCGAGGGACACAGCGGGCATGGTGGAACATGGTGTTTTTTAAAGCAACTTGGTCTTCCTCCATAGCTTTACTTATAGGCAGGTCACATTTATTTATAACCTGAGCAGTTTACTTGTTGTCTAGCCTGTTTTGAGAGTGTTATTTTCATTCAGTTTGTCATCTGAAAATCCTTCCTATCTGAATCCTTTCTGGAATTTGAACAAATGACTACTTATCCCACTGTCAGGGTAAAACAGACTGGAGTTTTGATTTTTCTTCTTTATGTAACAGATGCTGCATTCAGAGGCTCTGGGTGTTCTGCTGAAGCCACAGCTGAAGGAAAAAAGAGATCCAATTTGCTCAGCCTGTACTCACGGGTTGTTTCATAAACATTCTGAATCCCAGACTCTTTCCAATGTTTTCCTCTACTGACTTGCTTCTCTTAAAACTTGATAGCTGAGCTAGATTTTTGCATTGAGAAGAGCAGAACACTTTTTTTAAAGGTCTCTATGTGGGAATTTCAGACTGCCAAACCACTCTGAGCTGCTGCATGGCTTAGATTTACCTGGTTTTCCTTGTATAATCAATCACTTTTCTCTCCATAAAATATACTTTGTATTCATATAATACTGTTCAAGGGGTTGAAAAGCTTAGATTTTTTCCTAGACTTCAACAATTGTAAAGAGAATTTTTAAACAGATTAAACTGTCTGTGGATATGTAATTTCAGTAGAAATTAATAGTCTAACTGTTCTTTTAAACCTAGGACAATATGTTACCTATACCCTAAAGGTGTGTTCGCTTTGTTTATCTAGGAATTCATCTGTGTTTCCTTAAGGATATGTTGCTTAATGCCAGTGCTAAGTTTATTATATTACTACCCAGCTTCAATTTTCTAGTCACTTTTGCCAGATTCTAAACTATTACTTTAATATGTATTAGTGAAAGTTGCCTTTAGGTAAGAATATAGTCAGCAGAAAATCCTGAAAAATTAGTAGCATGATAGCAAATTCCTATGGCTTTAATTCTGTAAGCTTTAGATTTGCTTCTTTGATTAGCTTATTAGTCGAGTAGTTGATGTGGTGAAGTTTGCTTTGGCAACAAATATTTTCAGGATTTTCATGCTGTTATGGTTACAGATCTTTTGTGATCTTATGAAACAAGTGCAAATGGACCAACTTGGAGAACATTATGAAATGTCAGCATGTTTGTTTGAAAAACAACTCCCATTCCACAACGGAAATCTTTAGGATCTTTAGGATCCCTTATAAGGATGGACTTAGCCTTCCTGAAGTTTATGATGTTGCCAGTCATCCCTCACTTCATTTAGCAACTTATTATCAAAAGGAAAAGCAAGTGAATTTTGCACCTTCAGAAAAACCATATTATTTACACTATTTTTGTAAAGGAAGGGTATTATGATTGACAAGGAAAGCTCTAGGCTTCTTTTATATGGAAAATAGAAACCATTATTTAGCTCTGTTTTAGAAGAGTCAGATGCTAGGTAGGTTTTCACCAAGTGCATTTTAGATGCAACTAGTATTTAGTAAAACTAGTAACATCTTAAAAAACAAATAAAAAGTGAAGTGAATGGAATGAAGTTATGCCAATTTTAAGGTCTTGAGAAATATCTTCTTAGTAAAGCAGCCTGAGGATGGATTTCAAGGCCATGTCACTCATTTGACAATTGAGTTACTTTAATGCAGTGCACGTGGAAGATGCAAACCCATCAATCTGTCTTCAAGTGGCACTGAATTCTGAGTAGTTGAATCTCTTCTGTATTCTCTTTCACTTCCATGTGAAACCATTGTCTATATTAAGATGAAAAAAGCTACAACAGCTACTAGCCACTGCCTTGGTACTGGTATCCACATTCACGTTAGCCAGATTTTGCTGGATCTAATACCTCAGTGTAGGCTTTCATCAGGAAGAAGTGGAAGGACCACAGATACGAGTTCCAGTATCAAATATGTGCCTCCCAGACTGGTTGCCAGAAACATACGCTGAAGCTGCCAACCATAAGGTGAGGGTTGGTTGTTCCCTTGTACCTTTGAGCCAAGAGCAGACAACCTCTGTGGAAATGCTTTCTAGGAAAAGAGAAAATTGGGGATGTGTTGATAGATAATGTGATACACAGATTTCTGGAACTTCACAGTGGAGGGCTTCTGCAACTCTGTTCATTTTGCTCAAATGTTGAGATTTCATGTCCGCTGTCTGCTGTTTTCAGGAAATGAAATCTGCCACCATCATCCTTAGTCATGAAGTTATTTGTTAGCTTGGTCTTACAAATGTGTAGAATCTTTGTTCATTTCATACTCAAGAGAGGTGTGACAGCTGTGATTTTTGTAGTGACTTTTTCAAAGAAACAACCACAATAGGTAGAGAGCTACTTTTTCAACTACCAGTGTTCTGACTCCATAAGGTCAGATGACACATCTGACACACACCTCCTTGGAGGGTGTCTGACATCTGTGGTGCTTTGCCTTATCTGAACGGGAGAGCTGAGTGAGACAGCTCTACTTTGTTCCAGGAGGCAACATACTACAAACACTTTCTTAGTTCTAGGGAATTTCTTCCAAGTTGTTTGTAATCTTTTAAATTTTCCTTGACTGTGAACATGTATAATAAGTAGCTCATGTCTCTAGGGCAAAAATTTAGAAACCCACTTGCTGCAGAAATAAAACATCTTTGTTATCCTCTGAATACTGCTCCAATTCCTCCTTTTTTTTGATGACTTTTTTCTATAATAAAATGTAATTAGGATTTGTCTTTAAAAATACTTTGAATTCCAAATGATACTTATTTTATCATAAAAATGTTGAAAATGTTATAATCTTATTTATTTATGTCTTCTAATAATTACAGAGTTAGGAAGACAGTGGTATTATAGCATGAATATGACTAGTGCTGAGAAGCCTACAGAAATATCTGCAAATAAATGTAGAGACACGTAATCAAAAGGGCACTGTGTTCTAGACATTTCAATTCAGAGTGAAAAATGCTGTTGCTTCTCCTATTTTGTGCTTATTTTAGATGCTGATCATTCATTTGGGACTCCCTGTACTAGAAGTAAGCATTTGAACAGCAGAAAGGCTTTTACACAGACCTGAGCTTCAACTCACAATTTGAAAGTTTTAAGGTTTCACTTAAGGACTTCCTTTGTGTAACAGTCAGATCTGATTATTAACTTTTTTCAGATGAAGTATTAACATGATAATGTCTGTTACTGGTATGCCAGTCTATTGTGGAGGGGTGAAAACTTGATCTACATCCTTCTGTCTTGAAACTCAAGGTGTATGTATGAATATACTATTATAGTATCTAGTTTTGTAATGTTTGGAGTAAAGGAGGGATGGGTTGGAATGACTTATAAAGAAATAATTCAGCAGAGTCAGGTTTCACATAGCTGCGGTAAATGTCACCATGATGGAGTTAGTGTGACCTAGGAGAAGACTTTTTATTCTTTTAGTGTTTGATTTGTTGTTCACATTTTGGTGTTTGGTGAGGCTAGACCTCAGGTGCCTTAAATAGGTTTTTCTTTGGCCTCTCTCTTCCTTTCTTGCAATGGCACATGTTTCTTTGAAACCAGGATTTGATTGCTTCTGAATCATTTTCTCATGCAATTCAGTGTCTTAAATAGGTGTGTATCTATCTGCACAAGGGGAGGTATGGCACATGGCACAGCAGGACTGCTTCCTTGGGTGGTGCTGTCATTTCATACCGGTTTACCTAAGAGATTAGTCTACTTTGTTTTATGACTCCTCTGAGTAATTTTTCTTGATGTTGTTTTTAGTTTTATTCTTTGTAGCACTAATAATAATGTCTAAACAATGAGCTATATTTAAGATGTGCTTTAAAAGGCATATGTAAAATTCATCCTTCTTCCACAGCATAATTTTTTTGCCTAGTGGCATATTGATGAAATCAGACAAATTGACTTGAGGATTATGGCACTTCTGATGTTCTTCCTGTAGATCTCCAGATATTTTTTTTTAATTATTAGTGTTTAGAAAGGTGTTTGCACTGGCAATCTGAGTCTGCTGATAGTCACCTATCACACTTTGATTCCTTGGAGCTGCAAGTCAGGCTGCGTTCTTGAAATTAGAGCTTTTTTTTTTCAAGCCTGTGACAGTGATTCACTTCTCTTTATAGTCTCAGGCTTGAGAAGGTCAGAGGAGAAAAGTCGATACACATATATGTTTATTTTTTTGTGTTACTGCAGAAGTTTGTAAGTTGGTTGGAAAATGACCTGTAGGGTGAACTGAAGCTTGCTTTGACAAATACAAGTTTTGGTCAATTCTGGTCTCGTAAAGCTTTCTCATTGTTACTCCTGGTCAGGGATGAGGGACTAAATTGTAGTAGATAAAGACTACTTTTTTTTTCTTCTTCATTTGCCTCTCTGTGAAATTGTTTTGAAGGTACACACTGAAACAACTTCTGATCTGTAGCTTTGCATTCCGAGTATTTAATCCCTTGTGAATGAGGTGGAAAAATAATTGTTGAAGGCTTTGTCGTGAAATGTTTAAAGGAATACTCTTGGATTAGACCTTTGTTTTCTTGGAAGTTTACATTCCATTACTAGTGTTTGCTCTAAACTGATTACTTGCAGCTTTATGGAAATCTCTACAGGAGGAGAACTGGGATTTCTGTTTTCCAAACAAAATAAGTTTTTTTGTGATGTGTCTTTGCAGAGAGAGATGTTAACAAAATATGGTTATGCACTCAGTGCCTGAAAAGCAGTGAAAGCTAAGCTCAACAGGCTTTTTGGACAGGGTGGGGGTCAAGGAGTAGGACCTGAACTTGCTAATGACTGCTGAGCTGGAAGTAGCAGTGTGTTGTGTCTTGTCCTATTTCACTCAGTTTGAAACTAAACTTATACTTGGAAGATTGAAGCATATTGTTTTTTTGGGGCTTAATAGCAGTTCACAATTAATTCAGCAGTGTATCAGTGATGTCTGTAGTTTCTCTGTTTTCTGGGTTTGTCTGTGATTTTTATACTGCTGTGTACACTTTGTGAATTGCGACGCTTTTGACTTTAACTGTACATGTTTCATATGCAAGGTGAGTGCTTCTGTCAGGCCTTTACTTTTGAGAAAGAGGATGCCAGAGAAAGATGGATGTGCTAAAGATAAGTATGCCAAGCTAAGCAGAAATGCTGTATGCCCCAGATTGTGAATATATTTTCATGAAGAAAATTTGTATCTTTGGTTCCTTTTCCTTCTTTTTCCTCCCTTACCTCATCCAACCTAGACCTTCACTTCTTCCTACCTGTTTCAGGAGCGTTAGACCTTAGCCCTGCCTGAATTCATGTCTCTTGTACAAGCTGCTTTTATTTGCTCTGATGCCATCCTTTCTCCCACCTGTGTTAGCAGCTATGGGAGTGGTGGAGAGGAACCTTCCTGTTGGTTCTGTGGAATAGAATTAGTAGGGACATGAGTATGCATTCAGGGCAGGGAAGAGAAAGTGGGGCATAATCCTATTTTTTGCAGTGGCTATGGAAACTGTGGTGGTCCCTCCCTCCCCCCGGGTGTTACTGACAAGTCTTCTGTTAGCCAAAGTGTGCTCAACAGCTGGGGGGGTGTTGGTGCATGTTTGTTTTTGGTTTTGCTTGTATTTTGTTTTTTTTCTTTCTTTCTCTTCCCCCCCCCAGTCAATCTTCTAGTTCAGTTCAGGCTTTCTGATAACAAAGTAATGATACAGTTAGTAAACAGTCAGGGTGCTAAGGACCCTAAGGTTGGGAAAGCATACTTTTTTTTTCTTCAGATGACTTTTTTGGATCCAGTTCACGTTGTAGGCTACAAGATTTATGTCAAAGAAAGGTAGGAGGTGCCTCCTACCGACAGGTAGGAGGTGGTTGGGGTGGGAAAGGGAGTAATGTTTTTTTTGAACTGAGTGAATACCTGAATATAAGCTCGGATGGCATGGGGCAGGTCAGTTAACCCTTGCACATTGTCTTGTCCTGTACTTGAAAGTGCTAGTTTGGTATGCAGTTAAATCAGTACAGTTGCTGGGGAAAAGAGTTTTTGATTGCTAATCTGTTCTGGTTTGTTCTCTTTCAGGTCTCCCTTGCAATTATGGAGTTTTAGAAGAATAAGGTTGTGTGGAGGGGGAATCCCCCTCTGCACACTAGAGGTAGTTCACTTTTGGAATTTTCTATGGACAAGAATATTTGTTATATAAGATGGTGAAATAAGACTTCTAAAAATATATATTTATAAATATTTATTTGAATCAAGTGCCAAACGTAATAGAACAAAGTTTTCTAATGGCAGCTCAATAAAACTGGATTTACATCCTTGGAATTACAATTTTTCTAGGGCACTGTGTTGTGTACTGAATTAGAGTGCCTTGATACACTTAAGGGTTGTTCCCCTTAAGGAGAGGAGCAGCTTTAGAAGTGAAGATGAGTTCTCACATGCCAGAGTGCACTTCAAAGTGTCGATCTCTACAGCATGCTTTGGATGTTATTTCTGTAGTAACCAGAGGAAGTGAAGGCCAGATCAAGGCCTTTCTCTCTTCTTACTGCTACAATGCTGCAACTATAAAGGACGCCTTTGGCAGAAATGTTATACATCTCGCTTCGTCTTGTGGCAAAAAAGGTGTGCTAGACTGGTTGGCTGAGACCAAAGGAGTAGATCTCTTGGCGAAGGACAAAGAGTCTGGATGGACGGCTTTGCACAGAAGTATATTTTATGGATACATTGATTGTGTTTTGTCATTACTGAAGGTGAGTAATTTGCAACTGTAGTTTTCCTCAGCATCTACAATTTTTAGAGTTGTATTGGTTATGTAAAAGTGTGTTTTTAAATTTGACTGAAAGCCTCTTGAGGGTTTTCTCAATATATGTCTTAATAATGTTGTATTTAGATCGCAGAGCATTGATTTACTTGAAGGTTGTCTCTGTGTTCATGAAAAATGACTGTCTGCCCATGCAGAAATCAGCACTGAGTAAAGATCCCTGATTAAGTGTGGACTTCCTGAAGTCCACAAGTTCTTCTTGTTTGTGTGGGTGATATCAGGGTCAGGATCTTAAAAGTGGAGAGTGATCAGATTAAGGATACTCTAAAAAAGGACTCTTCAGTAATTGTACCAATTGGTGTAAGAGAACATAAAATAATGAAAGATTAAATGGCATTATAATTAGAAATGAATCTTATATTTGAGAGAGAGGCACTTCAAGATATGGCATGTTTTATTAAGTGGCTTTTGCTCAGTCCCCCTTATTCCTTTCTTACAACTGCTGTTTCTTCCCACCCACTTAGCGAGTTGTATGTATTTTTAATTAATCTTCCTTGTGTTCCTCCTGTCCCAAGTACAGCAAAGGGAAGAGCTACATTTGTTTGAGGTGTCTGATATCCCTTTAACCATGTGAGAAAAGGAAATATTTGTGGTTCAAGGTTGCTTAAAAACCTCTTAAGGCAGAGAATTTTCCATTTTGAGTTCAGCCTTTTTAGATTAGAGTGGCTAGCCATTTGTAGACATAGAACTCTCTGCTTTTAACAAGACTTGAAGCAAAAAGATTGTGGATCCAGTGTTTTATATTTCTTGAAGGTCTGATAATTGTTAAATATGTGCTGTACCCTTACATAGTGAGGAGATTTCCATTAAACTTCACAAAAGTAGGTGTTTTTATAAGAATTGTACATGATTCTGTTCTCTAGAAAATTAGTAACTCTGTGCTTGATATATGAAAAAGTTTTCAATCCTCTAGTGTATGTGTGTATATCTATATCTTTGATATTTGCTTACAGGAGGCCTCTACAGGTTTTCCCAGATGTATTTTACTTTTCTGTCAGTTGCATAAACAAATGAGATTTTTGTGATAGCCAGCTCTGCTGATACTCTTCTAAGAAGCAGAGAAAACCAGCTCATGGAGAGTGTTCTGTCTCCTAGTTCCTTAACAGAGTCTGCTGTACTGTGTTATTTAAAGGATATGTTCTTAAGGTATTATAGCAACAACAGGAACGGATTATAGAATAGAATTACGAAATAGCTGAGCTAGAAGGATATCTCTAAAGGTTGTCTAGTCCAACCCCCATATTCAGGCAAGGTCAACTAGACCAGATTGCCCAGGGCTGTGTCCAGCTGGATTTTGAACAGAGCATCAGACATCTCTGTTCCGATATTTTAATACCGGTGCAGTAAAAGTGGGGTTTAGATTTAAACAGAATTTCTTATATTTCAGTTTGTGCCTGTTGCCACTTTTTCTGTCACTGAGTATCGCTACGATCCCACCTCTCACCTCCAAGCAGTTGTTTATTATGCATATTGATAAAGCATGCTGTCCTTCTCCCCCGCCCCAAACCTTCTCTAGGCTAAGCATCCCAGCTCTCTCAGCTTCTCTTTGTATGTCAGATGCCTCAGTCATTGTTTTCATGGTCTTTTGCTGGACTTGGTCCTGTATATCCATGGCTGGGAGTCCAGACCTGAAGCCAGCACTCCAGCTGTGGCTTGCCAGTGCTGAGTAATGCTTGCTGGCAATGATCCCACAGGCAGCCCTGGGTGCTTTCACCATTCCTAGCTGTGAGGACACATTGCTGGCTTACAGTCAACTGGTTGTCTATGAGAAGCCCCAAATCCTTTTCTACTGAGGTGCTTTCCAGCCATTTGGCCTCCAGCTGTATCGGTACGCTGGGTTGTTCCTCTCCAGGGCCAGGATTTGCATTTCCATTTGTTGAACTTCATGAGGTTCCTCTCGGACCATTGCTCCAGCCTGTCAAGGTCCTTCCTTCTGAATGTCAGCACAATCCTCTGACTTATCAGCCGCTCCTCCTGGATCATCACCTTTGCTGAGGGAGCACTCTGGCCAGTTGTCTGAAGATATTAAGCAGTACCGTTTGCAACACCAGTATAGTTTGGTCAAAGAATATTTGGGTTTGAGGGGACCCACCAGGATCATTGAATCCAACTCCTAAGAATGGCTTGTATGGTGATTGAACCTGTGACCTTGGCATTATTAGCGAGCACCATGCTCTAACCAACTTCCTATACTGGCCCCAGAATCAGGCCCTGGTGCCCTAAACTAATGGGGATGACAGAATTCTGCTGTGGGCTGGAGGCAGTCATGCCTATTTCTCAGACTGTATCTTACTACAAGATTTGCCACTCAGCGATTGGGGTTTGTTTTCACAAATTCAGGCCATGTGAATATCACTGCAGCCTCTGTCTGCTTGTGAATGACTGAAATGACTTCCAAAGTGAAGAATATCCAACAACCGGTTAAGTCAAAGAAATAGGTCAGTCTTTCTGTCGTGAGTTAATACCAGCACTGTAGCTAATAGGGTTGCCTTTATAATTTGGAGAATGTGTATTGTTGTTCTTCTGACTAGTGGTTTTTCAAGGAAAATTATGGGTTAAAATCCCTGTTTCATATATGGCTGGCTGTCCTTCTGTCATGCTTGAAGGAATTGTGAACTGTGCTCCCTCCATTTTTGTATTTCATGTATTTACCTCTTAAGTGTGAGGTTCCGTAAGGTTTTCCTTTGTGTTAGCAAGGTACAGCTGTTTTATCCATTAGGTTCTATTGGGAACATCTGCAGTTCTTCCCTTTAGGGAAGTGGTTGATGACACTTGACTTCCTTAAAACCAAGGCTGGTGTAGCAACACTCTTTTGTATTGAGCAAATGGTATTTACAGAGGTTGTCTATGTCTCTCTGAGTTCTAAAGGAATGAACTGTTCATGTTTTCTGCCTCTGAACCTTCCCCACTGTCTCTTGTCTGGCTGTTTGTGTCCTCTTGCCTTTTCTCAGTAGCTGTGAACCACTGTTCCTTGCTTGTTTTCAAAGTCATATTAGTTTTTTTTATTTTTTACTTCTCTAGATTGTCAAAACTGATTCTATAAACATGCCAATTTAAGAAAATATGTTCTTTGAAGCTGGTAAATGCATTTTGTATGAATACTTGTCATTCTTAGATGTCAGTGATATGTTAGATATCTTCAAATCTGTTTACTTTGTATTTCACTGATTGCATCCTATTACACAGTCAGCATTCAGACAATAAATCCCAGTTAATAAGTCAACATGATGTATATGTGGCTGAACAGAATTACATTGTTTATTTTTTTTAGATTTGCTCAGTTTATTTGAATCTGAAGAGTTTCTTTTTTTCAGTATTAAACTTCAATTAAAGATTTGTATAGATTCTTAAACGTTTACCTGGGTTACTTCAAACTGTGCAGCTAAAATGAACTTGAGTTCTTCTCTTCCCCTTCTCTCCTTCACTTTCAGCATGGCGTTAGTCTGTATGTTCAGGATAAAGAAGGTTTATCAGCCCTGGATCTCGTGATGAAAGATAGGCCTATCCATGTGGTGTTCAAGAAAACCGGTAGGAGATTAAATAGCTTAATTCCTGTTTTCTAAGAAGATAGGTGTCACCAATGTATTAACGTATGTACCAGTGTAGACAATATTTTATTGTCTATATTTTAGTTAGGACTTTGTAAATTATGAGATACCTGAAGGTATGGGGTTGCCAATATCAGAAGAAAGCAAGAACAGAATCTTGGTGGTAGGCACAAGATGCACATATGTGCACAGGAATAATGACTGGCTCAGAGGTTAAAAAAAATAAGAAAAAAGGCAAGTGATGTAATAGGTAACCCAGAGAGGTTGTGCAGACTCCATCCTTGGAAATACTCAAAACATGAGAGAAAATAGTCTTGGGCAACTTGCTCTAGATGACCCAGCTTCAGCACAGGCGTTGGACTAGATGATCTCCAGAGGTGTTTTTTGACCTCAGTTATTCTGCTGTTTTTCTCAGTTAAAATCATCAGAGATGGTTTGGATTGGAAAGGATCTTAAAAGTCATCTAGTTCCAACCCTGCTGCTGTGTGCAGGGACACCGTCCACTACACCAGGTTGCTCAAAGTGCCATCCAACCTGGCCTTGAACACATCCGGGGATAAGGCATCCACAACTTCTCTGGGCAATCTGTTCCAGTGCCTCACCACCCTCACTGTAAATATTTTCTTCCTCTTGTCTATCCTAAACGTACCTTCTTTCCATCTGAAACCATTCCCGCTTGTCTTATCAATACATGCCCTTATAAAAAAATCCCTCTCCAGCCTTCTTGATAGGTCCCCTTCAGGTACTGGAGACATAAGGTCTCCCTGGACAGTGGTGCAGCTTGGCGAAATACACGTTGATTTCAGTTTTTTACTCATCAGAAAATGGTGTTCAGATGTCACCGAAAGGTTATTTAAAAAATATAAATGTTATTTTTGACCACCTCTGATTTGAATTTGGGAAAGGCTTTTTACTAAATTGAAGCAAAGCACATATAACTTAAGGTGGTTAATAGTTGTCTTCTGAAAACGATGTGTAAATCTGCTGCTGCAGAATGTTTGCATTTTCTGCAAATATAACTAATGTTGATCATCTGCACAATATTGTTAAAATATTTTGTCGTAGCGCCTTACTTCTCATAGGATTAAATGTTTGTAAAGTTTAGTTTTAGGTAAGAAACAGCTTTCCTCTTCAAATTTTAGATAGAAAAAGGAGTTGTTTTTTGGAGTCAGTATGCACAAGACTGGTAAATTTACAAGCTGCAGAGAGAATGTTTTTCGTTACAGATCCCACAGAAGTCTACACCTGGGGAAACAATATAAATTTCACTTTGGGTCATGGTGGTCAACAGGGTAAACATCATCCTGAGCTGGTGGATCTTTTTCCTCGGAATGGCGTGTATATCAAACAGGTATTCTTAATGTATTACATAGGCACCTTTCTTGATGAACTTGGATGGGTGTGTGAGGGGGAAGAAGTATCAAAGTTATCAATTATTGAGAACTCTAATAACTTCCTGGGACTTCAGTTTGAGAATGTTTGGAAGTTTAAAGTAGAACATGAACAAACATTCGGGGCATACAATCTGCTGCAGTCTTAGCATGTTTTCTTCAGCTATTCTGAGACAGTATTGTGGCCCTTAAAACTCAGTCTTTGAACTTCTGTTAGCCTGGGGGCTGTTAAACTGAAACTGTTGATCTCTTCAAGTACGTTAAAGCAGTACATAATATACTTAAAGCAAATATTTTGTGTTCCTTGTACCTTGATTTGGCAGTCCTGTGCTTTAATACTAATATCTTACTTGTATTTTCATGAACATATCTTTATTAAAGAAGAACTTCTTCACAAAGTACTTTTGACAGATGTTCTCAGATTATCCAGGAAAATTAATTTGCCCTATATTGCCTCCTCCCCTCCCCTTTTTTGCCTTTGTTTTTTTCAGGTGGTACTCTGCAAATTCCACTCTGTATTCCTTTCCCACAAAGGTCAAGTTTATACATGTGGACATGGACAAGGAGGGCGCTTGGGTCATGGTGATGAACAAACGTGCCTGGTATGCTGCTTTATGTTAATGTAGTCTAGCATAATGTTTCTTTTATTTCAAACAGCAAGTTTAAAAGTGAATTGGAGTTTCTGTCAGTGTACTTTCAAAATGAGTTTGCTGTTGATTTCAAACCAGCCCCCTTGCTCCCCACCAAATAACAGAAACCTCTCCAGTGCTAGTAGTGAGGTGGCAGAGAGTAAAGGAATGTGCATTTAAATATAGTTTAATTTAGGATAGCTAGACAGAGCAGTCAGACTTTTTTTTTTGTGTGTTATGGCTGAGTTGTTTTAAAGGTTAGCTGATGCCAGATAAGTGGAAGCAAATGTCTTTTGTGTGGGCTGGCTTCTTAAGTAGGTTTGTGATGCCTTCTGATTTGCAAGGCTGTCACAAAGGAAACAGCAGTACTGTGGAGCTGTAGTGGCATGAAGAGTGATGGTAAGGTTGCTTCTTACTGGACTTACACAGCTATTAAGTGCAAACTCACTGCTCACTTCCATTTGAATAGTACATTGTTGCAATATGAAAACTAAGATTCGACAAGACTAAGATATGATGACAATGCAATTCTTAGACTTAAACATCTTATCCTGTGCACATTACCTGGTAGTGTGCATCTAGCTTGCAGCACAGTCATTTTAAAAAATTTCTAGTATCCAGTATCTGGTAGAACTGGATATTCTGTTGGTGAATGCTATAGTGAAGATTGGAGCTCTTTGAAGAAGAGAGCTTTTTAAAGCAATTCTGTGAAATTAGAATTTTTTTTCCAAATTGCTCTTTCAAAATTAGGATGTTACCTAGTTGAATAAAGGAGAACTCATGTTAGAGGACATGAAGAATCAAGGATACAGAACTGCTTCCTTATTCTGTGGAATTTTCTTAGAATTATCCTGTATTGGAGGGAGAAATCTTTAATGTTCATGATAATTTAAAAAGAAAAACAAAAGAGGTAATAGCTAATATCTGTTCAGCTGTTCTAAAGATATAGTTTCCAATCTAATTTTGGAACAGGTGGTTTAAAAGTCATCTCACTTCATAGCAGAGGATGCATTTCAAATGAAAGTAGTTCATCTTACTGCATTGGATGTGGTAATTATGTTAATGAGCGTATCGTGTGTTCAAATGCATTTTTATCTGTATTTCAGTATTTGGTCATGACTTTCTATTGGTGTTACTTTGGTGTTCTATTGGTGTCATAGATGGCCACCAGTTAATATCAAACCAGTACATTTTTATATCAGTATTTCTTTTCTTGTTCAGGTTCCAAGACTTGTGGAAGGCTTAGCTGGTCATCAGTGCTCCCAGATAGCTGCAGCTAAGGATCATACTGTTATTTTAACAGAAGATGGATATGTTTACACATTTGGTTTGAATACTTTCCATCAATTGGGTATTCTTCCTCCTCCTTCTAACTGCAGTGTTCCTAGACAGGTAAAAATAACATCAGTCAAAGCTTAATTGTTTAGTTTTTGTTGGTTTTGGTTTTTTTAACAGAAAGTAAAATGTGAAGGTTATGGAAATAACTTTTAAACTTTTTCAGGACAACCAAGTTTAATGTGAGTTCAGATAAATCTTGTTTCTGTCTTATCATACATCTCAGATCTTAAATGCTTAACTCTGTCCTGAAAAATGTCTTAGTTTGTAACCTGAACACTACTAAAGTTTGTAGTGCGAAGTATGATACAGGGTACAATTGTCAAAACCCTTTTCTTCCTCAAATTATTCTGTAGCTGAAGTGATGTAACATTAATAGGTGTGTATTATTTGACATTCTTGCTCCTTTTGAATCACTGAATGATGGCTCTCAGGGTTTGATTGTTATATCCTTTGCTGGAAGCACTGTTGATTCTGGAGTCAGTGCTTTGGGAAGAATAATGACAGGGAAGAGAGGGTATAGGCATCAACAATTTAATTATATTTCTATACTTAATCTCTTAAATTTTATTTTTTTTTGTAAGTAAAGAAGTGTTACACTACCTTTCATTGAAAGGAAGGTTCATCTGAAGTAGAGCAACGCTGCACTACCAGTGTTATAAAAGTAGAAAAGAATTATTGACCAAAATGCAACAGGATAGTGTTTTGGGTTACCATGGGATGCTCTTCATTAGTGTAATGACAGCTCTGTATCCACAGGATTTGTTTTGAGTTTTTCATCTTAATCTGGAAAATCAAGTTAAATTTGAAGTGTGGAATTAGTAGTGTAGTGTTCTGCAGTATGTTTAGGGCATTAGGACTTACAAGTTGAAACTTTTAGCTGACATTTTGCAGCACCTGAGTCTTCTTTGGCTGTCTTATAACATGTTCTGTGCAGTCTTGTTCAAAATCTTACATGTGAAGACAACATAAAGAGACTTGATTCCGGTTCTGATTAGATAATGAAAAAAGTTTATTTCTTTTTGTCACTAGTGCAATAGTGTCCCACCTGACGAACTTCTGAAATAATCCTGATTTATTAGACTGTATGTGGATTGATGTCAGTGCTTCATGCTTAACGACTTTAGGAGTTAAATGTTGTCAGAAGTTTGTACATGTGAAATTCACCTGTTGCTACTTGATATTAAGATGTACTTTGGATTTGTGCTTAGGTTCAGGCAAAAAACCTGAAAGGTAGAATGGTGATTGGAGTGGCTGCAGGCAGATTCCATACAGTGCTATGGACTAAGGAAGCAGTGTATACCATGGGGCTGAATGGCGGCCAACTAGGTAAGGTAGAAGTGTTCTGAAAGTAAAACCTAAAATCCAGCCATTTAAAGATGTCGTTCATGCTTAACCTGTCATCTGCTTCTTAGAACAGAAGCCTGGTTGAAGCTTTCTTTTCCCTCTTTTTTTTTTTTTTTTAACCATTCTGATGACATCATCCCTTCACACTTCTTTTGAAGAATATTTTTCATTACTACCAGTTTCACATTTTGAGATGATAGGAGCTAGTCAGACTTAACTGACTTATTTGAACTCTTTATAATTCTTCTGCCTTACGTGTTTCAAGTATGGTCCTGCTGCTGAATACTTTGAGGAAACAGAATGTTGCTGTTTGTGTTGGAAATTACCCCAAGGCATGCTTTTCTCCTTCCAGCAGTCTGCCTTGTACTGCCCTTAATAAATTATAAACCAGCCTTCAGCTCTCCTACCTATGTCCTTCTTTCATCATGCACTGTAAACATGATACTGATAACTTTTTCCATACTAACTTTTTAAAGTTAGATACTTGCCTATACCTAGATTTTTTCCAACAATGCCATTACCAGAAGCTTCACTTAACTCTGTATTATTCTGAAGTCAAGAAAGAACCTACTAAAAACGTATTACCAATTGGTGAACTTCTCGATTTGTTGTATGAATGGTATATTTTAATTGCTTTTGTCTTTTTTGATAAACAGGTATTGCAGTATTGGTTTGGATTTGCATTTTTGCAGTTCTGTGTCTGTGTGCAAACAAAACTGTTTAGCTAGCTCTGGTGCTTATAGTTAATCTGCATCAGCTCTGGCCTCAGGTTCCAACACTTTTTGTGTTTCTATTTAAGGTTGAAGAGGTATGTGCAAAAACTTGTCTTTGTCAGAGAAGTATTTTACAGTGAATATCTCTTTGGTTTTGCCATTTTTTTTCATATGCACCCATCATATAAGTTGTTTTGGTGGTTGCTTGTGTTGTTGGGATTATTCTGGTAGGCACACGTCCCAGTGCAGTATCATAGAGACACTAAGTGAATTGTAAACGGTAGAGTTGTGTCAGCTGGGCACCATGATAGACCTGTGGTGGTAAACCTTGCCTGTTTAAAATGTTTGAGCATGGCCCTACACTGTCATAAGGCAGTGTTGCTTCCAGCTGTAGAGGTAGCTCTGCTGCTTGTTCCTGGATATCTGTACCCTGCTCCGTTTGGTGGTGCAGACCTAAGTGCCCTGCAATTATGCCCTGCACACAAAGCAGGGTTATATTATACATGAGATTCTTGTTGTTAGGTTTCTTGTCCCAGCAGAGCAGCAATGGCCTTGTTTTATTTTTTTTTTTTTAATGTTTTAAGAGATCTTGCATTACAACTGCAACCTTCTCTATTTCATGTAACTGCTGCCTTCATGCTTATGTGCACTTACGGTAGTTTTTCTGACAAACTTTTTTGATGTCTTCCAGTGGCTGAAATAAGCTATAGTTTATGCCAGTGTTACAGTATTTTACTGTATTGAACTGTAATATGATCAAATAAATATTCTTTTTTTTGGAATCAAAGAAGTACAACCACATTAAATAGCTTCCTAGTGGAATATGCCTTACTTCATTTTTATGTATCAAATCTTGAGTGTTTTCTGGTGTTTGTGGTGAACTAACAAGTATGTGTGGTGTGTTTCTTACCTGCCTTAATTATTTTGAAGATGAATTATCCAGCTACCTAAAAAATCTTTTAGAGTTTAAGGGTTGTTCAAAGTAGTGTAGCAAAGTATCCTTTAAATGTACGATGTGTAGAATAGCAAATAATGTTTTTGAGGTGTGTTGTATTTTTTAGGTTATCTGCTGGATCCTAATGGAGAAAAATGTGTAACTGCACCTCGCCAAGTTTCTGCTCTACACCATAAAGACATCTCTGTGTCCTTGGTCTCTGCAAGTGATGGTGCTACAGTATGTGTTACTGAAAGAGGAGATATTTATTTACTTGCAGACTATCAGTGCAAAAAGATAGCTTCAAAGTATGTGTTACTTTTCTAATTTGTTGTGAAAAACAATAGGTGAAGATTACATTGTAGTTGTATACTTGAAGGTCTTAAAAGATTTTTGTGCAGATAATACAATGATCCCCCAGGTTTTCTTCATTTGCAGTTCTTTTATATGAACTAGGGCTATCGTTTTTGTTTGTTTCTTTGTTTATATTTGTTGGGACATGAGGCTAAGGTGCCACTTGCTGTTTACCAAAGATATTTAAAGAAAACACACTAAGAGGAAATATTTTGTGCTGATTTAAAAACATTGAAACTGGTGTTTTTTCTTCCTCTGTTAGCCTGGTTTTGTATAAGTACATTTTGGTAGAGGCATTGAAGATCTGCTATTCTATTTATTTACGTTGTTATGATTTTGAATCAGTAATTTAGGGTCTGATGTTCATAACTAATGTGTGGATAAAGTATGTTATGAAGAGTAATTTAAGTTGCAAGAGGGCCCTTGTAACATCATCTGGTCCATATGCTAAAACCTGCATGTAAAACCTGTTGAAGAAGTTGGATCCTTGACTCATAAATTTAGGAAATTATTTGATCCTATTCTCTGTTACTTAGTTTGCAATAACAGATTAGAATTGATTAGATTTGTTTAGATTAGATTTTGCCTAGTTGACTCCCAACTAGGTTTTCAGCTTCATTTCAAATTCTGACAGTATTTATTGACGTATTAAAGATTATTTTATACTTCTTTTCTACGTGGCTGTAAGTGAAGGTGCTGGCACTTGTAGAAACTTAATACAACATGCTGTGCTCTTATACTAAGAAACTGAGAAGGGATAAGGAATATGGTTTTGATCAGCTAAAAGCCAAAATGTACCAAATCCCTGAGAAATAACCTACTGGATAAGATAGGTCTTTTAATACAAACAGCTAAGTGAATTTTTGTAATTCTGAAATCAAAGATGTATCATCTACTGGTTTTCACTAATGGAATTTTGTGAAGAACCTGTAGATACAAAGTGCTTACTTAAAAACAAAACAAAAATTATAGTCTGCTAATAGTAGTAGTAGAATACTATTATAGTAGCACTACTACTAGTAGTGCTAACAGTACCAGAGGGGCAAAATTAAACATAAGTAATTTTTCAGTGTCACTGCCTCAACTGTATTTTTTTTACTGCTTCTATAAACAAAAAAATTAACTGTCATAGGAGTAACGTAAATACGCAATAAAGAAATACGAATTTAACCTTTTGTGTTTTTAGGCAGCTGAACCTTAAAAAAGTTCTTGTCAGTGGGGGATATTTGGAATATAAGGTAGATACCCAACATCTTAAAGAAAATGGGGGTCAGAAGATTTGCATTCTGGCACTGGATGAAGCTGGAAGAGTAAGTTATTTATAGTTAAATGTATACACTGTGTTGTCTTAAAACTGGAATACTGTGGTGGATTTATTGTTTTCTTCCCATAATAAAGTTCCATTTCACAGGACCTTTCAGAATCTCGGCCTTTTCTAAGATCTGCTCATTGGGAGAGTTAAGCCTTCAGTGCCATCTAGTGGTGTTTACAAAAAATTTTTCTTATTGAAATACCTTCTTAAAGAATGTTAAAAACTGATCTTGTATATCAAAATAAGGGAGCTATGTGGGTATTTCCTTTTCTTTCCTTGCCCTTGACTGAATTATGTTTTGAGATGACCTTATCTGTTCATTAGGTTGGTGTAGTATTTGTGCATGTGAGTTTTAGCCTCTAGCATCTGTAGTATTGGTAGTGCCCTTTTAACATCTTTGGGACACTGCTTTAGCAGTAAGAAACTACTTTATCTTCCTGCATCAGTGGAACTATATTGATGTACTGACAAGTGCAGTGATCTTTAGTGCTTCTAGGCATTCTAAATTATTGAGTAAGGAAAGGGATGTGATCTTAATACTTCTCTTTCCTAAATCAGTGCTTCCTGGTCTGGCTTGGTTGTACTTCCTTTGAGGAAGTACTGTTTAACCTAGAAAAGAGAAGGCTCAAGGGGGATCTTACCAATGTGTACCTGAAGGGAGATGTAAAGAAGATAGAGACAGGCTCTTTTCAATGGTGCCCAGTGACAGAACGAGAGGCAGTGGGCACAAACTGAAATAAAGGAGGCTCTGTCTGAATATTGGGAAGCACTTTTCTCATTATGAGGGTGGTCCAGCACTATCATAGATTGCCCATGAATGTTGTGAAATCACCATCCTTGGAAATACTCAAAAGCTGTCTAGATGTGTTCCTTGACAGCTAGCTCTGGGTAGTTCTGTTTGAACTAGATAACCTCCAGAGATCTCTTTCAACCTCAACCGTTCTGTGATTCTGTAGGGCTTGAGGGACAGGAAAGGAAATAGGTTGCTCGGGTTCTTTTGTCCTCTCCTTATGTAGGTGTTAACAGACCTGTGCAAGCCCTTTAGTGGGAGAAGATGAAAGTCTGACTTTTAGTGCTGTTAATGCCATGTCTGGGCTTTACCTTGCTTGCGACTATTTCTTTATGTTCGCTTCCTTGACATGTACAATTTACCTTGTGGGGGACTTGCTGTGCATGCAGTGTTTCACATTCCTGTTGAATATTTTTAATGTGTTTGGTCATGGTCTCCATTTCAAAACCTTGACTAGTATAGAGAAATCTAAGATTTTTGTCAAACAATTAACAGGAAAGGGTTTAAATTTTTGGTATGCTAGCTTTGAATTTTGTCTGATTTATAAGCAAACCAGTTGGGCAAATCTGTAAATTAAGAACTAGATGAAACATGTTTCTTGACTTGATGACACCTTTTGCTGTCCTTCTTGATGTGTCAGTAAAACCTGTACTGTATATTACTGCCTTGAAGATATTCAGAGAAACTTTTCAAATGCCCTTCATGGGCAAATGGATCTTGATATCATAATAGCTTTTCCCTGTTTTACTTGTGGGTTCTTTGATGCTCATAACACTTTATTCTAAAATTTTGGAGAATATCTTTCTCCTTTTATATGCAACTTAGAGGTGGTATGTTCTTGTGTTTAGAAAAGTAGTGTGTAATATGTGACTGCTTTTATAGGATATGAAGATTTTCCCTTTCTCTAAAATATTTATATTGTAGGTGTTCTGCTGGAAGTCATCTAATAACTCCATGAAGCAGTGCCGTTGGGTATATGGCCGGCAAGTCTTCATGTCTGATGTTGCTTTAAATGGGAACGAAATAATGTTTGTCACACAGGATGGTGAAGCCTTTACAGGGAAGTGGCTGGAAGAAGGGAAAAAAATCTCAGAAAAGAAAGGTTAGCCATGATTTCTTAGTGGCTTTTAAGTGCTTTAAATCAATATAAAAGTTTAATCGAATATTTACAGTCTAGCCATATTATGTAGTGAGTTTGTTCTTCCCTCTGTGACTGATGGTTATTAGTATTGACTCCTACTCTACATTTTCGTCAGTAATACTAAGACTTACTTATTTTGCAGCCTTCAGTTAAACTTTAAGTGGAGATTTCTGGGAGGAAAAGTACTTCTGAAGAGTAATAAGAGCACGAGGGTCTAGTGCAATGATCTTGTCGCATATTAGATAATGAACCCTAAGAGAATTGGCATTAACCCAAAGAAGGAGCATATTCTTGCTTGTGCTGCTAAGTGTGTGAAACCTTATTGTGTTTCCTAGACCCTTACCTGGGCAGAATACAGGGTCCAGAGCAATTTCCACCTTACTAACTTGGCTCATATTGCTGAGAGTAGGTCCTGTTGGTTTGTTTTGATGCAAGGAAAATACCTGTCTACTACAGGACAAGATTTTAATTGAAACTGTCAGCTCTTTTTCAGGAATGTATTTGAACTTTATAACTGTATGTTGCAGTTCGACTTCCTTTGATACTGAGATCCGTCTTTACTTTTCAGTCCAATTTTATATTCTTTCACAGTAAAAATCTTTCCTCTGTTTTTAATTCAGAGTTGCACACTCAATTGCTACTTTCTTTTGTTCTACACAGCACATAGTACAGAAGCACCAAATGCATCTCCTTTTTACTGTTTGTCCTGGTGCTGATATGTGTCTGTAGGCACTCTTTTTTATGCTTATTGCTATTCTTTTTTGTAGTTTTTAATGTCTTCAGGGAAACTTCAGAATCCACACCTGTTGACTAGGTGAATGCCTAGTTGATCACACACAATGACACATACACAGAATCATCAAGGTTGGAAGAGACCTTCAAGATCATCTAGTGCAACCATCAGCCTGGCACCACCATAATCATCTCTAAACCATATCCTCAGGTGCCTTTTGAATATTTCCAGAGAGGATGAGTCCACCAGCTCCCCGGGCAACTTTTTCCGATGCCTAACCACACTTTCAGTGAATTTTTTGTTCTAATGTCTAATCTGAACCTGCCCTGGTGCAACTTAAGGCCATTTCCTCTCATATAGATGAACATCTACGATATTCATCAGTGATTTGTAATGAATAAGGGCTTCTGGTTTTTTGCAAGGTTTTAATCAATGTTGTGAATGGTGTGCATGTATTCAGTTACCAGGTAATGGAAAATTCTAGAGATGCATTCAGAGATGTATTCATGTTATTTCAATAGTATTTGGTTAGTTTGGGTATAATTCAAACAGATATGAAATCCAAAGGCAATTGTGTTATCTCTGTTATAATGATTTGACAGGAAAAGAGAACAGTCTTGCACGGCTGTACGCTGATGCACAGCTTGTTTCATTCTGCAAGAGGTTGCACTGAATGTTAGGTGGAGTGTTTTCCCTTACATAAGAAGTGGCAAAACACTTCCTCAGGAAGTTCTGGGTAAGTTCTCCTCCTACATATACAGTATATAAGCTAGCTGAAATCTTCAGCATGATTTAGTCTTATTCAATGACTCCATCAGTGGACATACAAAAGTCAGTCTTGCCTTTTTGTTTTATTTGTTGCATTTTAATTATCAGGATCTTTCTATGATTTGTATTCACTTTTTTTTTTAGCAGAACTCGTATCGAGCCTTCAGAATTCTTCATACGATGTGTCTTGTGAACATGATGCAAACAGTGTGTATGAAAGAATTCGACTTCAGAAGCTAACTTTTGTCCACCGAGCTGTTAGTATTGCCACTGACCCTAGTGGCTGCAATTTTGCTGTATTACAGTCAGATCCTAAAACCAGGTATATTTAAAACACCAATGGTAATGTTTTGCGTTTTTGTGTGTGATTGCAGTTGAATCATTCTTTTCCAAACTATTTTTTGGCTCATACAGAAGTCACAGTAAATATGGTTACCCATCCTGCTAGAGGATAGCACTTGTTAGTAACTATGTTGAAGTTACCCAAAAATCTCAGCTAGCATATTTGCATAATTTGTATAGACAGTGTTGTTTTATCTAAGGTGTTTAAGGCAAGCGTTTGCCCTGCATTTTCTAACCCACTCTGAGTTCTAAATACTGTAGACATTCACCTCTTCAGTAATCACCAATAATCAGCTTTTAAATAGAAGTGAAAAGTGAACTTTTACTTGTTTGAAAAAAAATGTATAAAGTAAAATAAATAAGTAGAATACTGAACCATGTTTCTTATACTCTCACAATAGTTTCCAGTATATCTGATAAATAGCTAAGCATTATTGGTTTGGTTTGTAATATGAAATACAGTGAACATTTTTGTGTTTTCTTGTTGGAAAAATGAGATGAAGATAAGATAGTTCTGATAATACGTATTTTTTGGGTACATTATAAAGACAAAATACCATATTTGATATTCTGAAGCTAGGGAGGTCTTACATGTGTGGTGTAATTGCCTAAATACCATATTATTAGTTATTTTTGTAAAGAATAGGACAAGAAATGTTGAGTAGTGCAGCGATGTTAGAAAAAACCCAAACAAATCAAAGGGAAGCAACCTCATCCTCCTCATCAAACATACTATATAAAGTTTTATGAAGCTTGTAGATTTTGGTTTTTTTTAATGTATTTCATTTTATTCTAGTCTCTATGAAATTCCAAGTGTGTCATTATCAAGTTTTGGAATGGATTTTGGCAAACTGTTAGATGAAACAGATGAAATGGACAGCATCCACGATGTGACTTTTCAGATTGGCACAAGAACGTACCCCGTGCACAAATACATCTTGGCTGTACGCTCTGACTTCTTCAGGAAGCTGTTTGTTTCCAGTGACAACCAGCTAGACACTCCAGACATCTACCGTAAAGATGAAGATGCTGTTGGATGTGATCTTTATGTAGTAGAGAAAGTTCATCCAGATCTATTTGCATACCTCCTGCAGTTCATATACACTGATACTTGTGATCTTTTGACTCATGGTTATAAACCAAAAATCCCATGTAAAGAAAAATCAGAAGAATATCAAAATACTTTAATTTCTAATCTGAGCAAAATGAGTTTTGATGAAAATGTTAATGGAAAGTCTGCATTTGAGATTTATAGAAATAACCAAGTACAAGTTATGAATGAAAAACAGAAGAGCAAATCTAAAAAAGGCAAAGCTGGTGAAGAAGCTAACCTCATTAAAATGTTGCAAAGTGCAGCAAAGAAATTTGGACTCAGCAATTTAAGTGGAAGGTAGGTGAAAGGAAATTATATATTTATATTATATATATATTAAATTTATATTATAACAAACTCTTCATGGGGTGTTTTTATGTCAGCTGATTTAACTTTAGTTGTTATGACAATAATGTAAATAAAGACACATGTTAGAATAAAAATTGGGAGGAAATGGTGGGGGGATGCTGCTTAGGAAGTCGGCATCGGTTGGCAGATGGTGAGCTATTGCATCGTGTGTCAGCTGTTTAGTATGTGCTAAGTCCTTGATTATAATTAATATTTTCCATTGCTTTTATGCTTTATTAAACTGTGTATCTCAACCCATGAATTTTACTATTTTTTCCCTGGTTCTCTCCCCCATCCCACTGGTGGGTGGGTGGGGGAGAGTGAGTGAGCAGCTGTGTGGTGCTTACCTGCCAGCCAGGTTAAACTGTGGCAGTATCTTTTAAGGCATGGGCTCTATGGGATTTGATATCTGATACAAATCATGTGACTTTCCAGAATGGCTGTTTTAAAACATCAGTACTTGTTTTGTTAGAGACAGCTGATCTAATTGAGTTTTATATTGATTAATTTCTATACTCTGGTCCATAGTCTAGCAGTTTTTCCACAGACAACAAACATATTTTGTGTAAAACAACACAAAGCCAAATTGAATTCTTGTTTAACTGTTGTTAATTTTATGTTACATGGTGAAACGAATGGAATTGAGACCAAATATCTCTGTAGAACAGTATTACACAATTGTCTAGGGTTTCTTTTCTGCATTTGTCCTTTCAAAAGAGGGAATGAGTTTTTTCAGGACAGTTTTCTTTGCTGTAGTTTTTGCACACACAGCAAAGATGTGAAACGGCTGCTAAAACTGTGTTCCTGAGTAAAATTTCCATGGTAAAGCACTTTGCCTTTGGAAGTGTGTTACTTTGTAATCTGCCAGCAGTACTCCTGTGTCTTTACCATCCCATTCATAAGCCTCTCTGATGAATTAGGATGCTAAAAAAGCCTGTGCTGAAACATGCATCTCTTCTAAACTGCTATCTTTGTTCAGATAACTGACTGGTAGCAGTATATATTATTTGTACATTTTTGACCCTGTGGTGTGGGACTTTGACCTTAACTATATAATATAGCTTTCAGGTAAGATAATAAATAAGACAGCTAAGATGTGGAAAGAATGTCAGTTATATTTTACATCTGCAGTGAAGACTTTGAAATAAGAACTGACCCTTTCTAGTTTTCTGTGATGAATCATTCTGATTTTTTTTCGTATTCACAATATGAGGCCACTGAAGTACTGTTACTTGGTGGAACTGTTCTTAATGGTTTGAACTGTATACTAATTGTATTGCTTATTACTAATGTTAATGACTTGCAGGTTGGATGGAGTCAGGTTAGAAAATGGAAAAATTATTGTTGTCAACAAGAAGAATGGGAACAAACCAAAATTAAATCAGAAGAAATGGTAATTTTTTTTAAATCAAACTTCTTCTACCCCCATTATCTTCTTTAACGTCATCTCTTTCTCTATTAAATGCAAGCTAAGGTTGATCAGCAGCATTTTAACTTCTGGTGTACACTTGTCTCTTTCACAGTAATTCATGTTTGGATGTTCTTTGTAGATGCTTATAGACTGATCTCTAAATTAGTAATCTGGGATAGATTTCGTGTGGTGTATTTTTGTTTCTTTTTACTGTACCTCTGTGTTCTGTGGGTTAACTGTGTCATAGAATGCTAATGTCAGGAGAAGTGTGGGTAATTCAGTCAAAAGCAATTTGACTTCTGTAAATGTGCTTGCTGTGACAATAAGACTACACAGATTGGAAATAAGCAAATGGATAATATTTTTTCTAATTTGCTTTTAGCAAAGTGATATTGGTTTTTTAATTCCACTGATGTGATTGAGTTATTTATACCCAAAGTCTTGAATAGTCTTATTTACATAGTAAAAACAACATTGCATAAAAGTAACTTTTTAACAGAATTTGGATTATTGCACTCCTAAAATGCATCATGAAAGCCTATAGTAGCTACTGATATAAAAGAAATCTGTAACTTAACATAGACCATTTAAGATTGACTAAAATTAGCCATCATTAATTTATTTGATCATAGTGGTAATTGATCTTGTTTTGAAGGAAATACTTCAGATAGAATTTTGAGAGCTCAAGTTTGGAAAAAAAAATTCTCTCTGAAAACTATTGTGCTTGTACTTTTGGGTTCATTTTCTGTGATATTATTAAAGTTCAGGTGTGTTTTATTTCAAAGAATAAATCGTAACTTGCTAAAGTTAGCATTCATTTGTAGAGTTTACAGCTTGTAGATCTTCTGAATAGTCACAGTTTTGATCCTATTAAATATCTTCTAGTTCATACCTCTGCGATGTGACCCTGAAATCTTTAGATGGAAAGGAATTCCCGTGTCATAAGTGTGTACTTTGTGCAAGACTTGGTATGTGTGTGTATTTTTATATATATTTATATAACATAAGTCATATTGTCTCTTTTAACTGTCATTTTCTTGCATCTTGAACTGAAATGCCTTTCTTTACAGATTATTTTCACAGCATGTTAAGCAGCTCATGGATTGAGGTAAGCTTGCCAAACACGTGTGGTGGTATGTTTTTTTCGCATCAAATAAGTGAGAGATTTTCAGCTTTTTCCTATAGTAACATAACCTAAATAATGGGGAAAAGGAAAGGCTGGATTCTTGGGTCTTGTTTGCAAGAAAAAAACCCACAAACCACATTTTTGGTTACTCTACATTTGTGCTATTTACATTGTGTATTAAATGAGAGTAATAAATGTAATACTGTATATCAGGGGAAATTACAGTATTGCTTTTGTTTTAGAGGTTTAGTTTGAGCTAGTTCATGGATTTATAAAAAGTACTGGACTTGCGGGGTACTGCTTTGAATGAATTCTCATTTTCTTTCTGTAAAAGATCTTACAATTTAAATAATATGCAGTTTGGAATAGCTTGTCCTGTAGTGAGTACAAATACAACAGGATCAAGAGTCAATGTATAGAACCTCCAGTTGATTTCTGCTGTTTAATGAAATAGAGGATATCAAGGACTATTCTACTTAGTCATCAACTGGTGCTTCAAAAGGTGTAGATCTTTAATTTGTCATGGTTCCTATTTGCTAGCTGTGTGTCAATGCCCTGGTTGTTCCTGGACATTGTAATTTCACTAGTACCTCTGTTTAACTATCTGAATACTGCTGAAAATGTTTATGGAAAGAGAGGAGAGGTGTAAGTGGAGAAGCATTTTTCTGAGACTGAAAGCTAAAGCAGTGGCAGGAGTTTTTTCAGTTTCATAGCTTTCTGGCAATATGTAAATCTAAGAACCTGGTAAAGTACTGACAGTTCTCTTCTGCTGTGAAACAGAACTTCACCTCTAAGTTACTGTGCTACCTTTTCCTCAGTCAGCCCAGAGGAAACAAATTGAAACACTGTGAGACAAATGATGGATTTAAGGCCTTTTTTTTTAAACATTTAATGTCCATTTGTATCATTGATTTCTATATTAATTGTATGTAGTTCATAAGTTATCTATTATTTCATAAGTAAATCTAAATCAACCTAAACTAATAAGTAAATATTTTGTGAATTGAGTGCTCTAGATGTCGTATAAAAATCTTAATGTCTGTAAGAGGTTTTAAACTTTAGATGGAAAATATGTCATTACCAGTAGCATGTTCTAAAGCAAAAGAAATATTTTAGTATGAAGCTTTACTTCAGTACCACTTGAAATAAACCAAAGTTGTTAAGCAGTGATGCTACATAAAAAGTGAATGGGGACACATGATTTACTGGCTAATGTTTGCTCATACAAAAACTTCAATGGTTAGGATGGTCCTTCAAATGGAGGGTTTGATGAGGACTTTGTTTTCAGAGAGATTAAGAGTAATGAGTAGTTTAATTTTGTTTTTCCTTGGAAACTTGTGATTTCACTAGATCTTTTGACCTTGAAAGGAAAACAGTTCAGTAGTTGCATAGGGGATTCCTGTAGTTCTACTTTTAGACAATTGTGGGTAAAGTAATATAATCAAAGAGGATTGTTAGAGAAGATGATCAAAGTGATGAAACACTGAATTGTTTCATATATATTTATTCGGAAGTTTGGGCAGATTTTAATTGCTCTGCTACAGTCAATTCTTAGTACAAATGCTTAAATAATTGTTTAACTTTGAAAAGATGACTCTCAGTTTGAGTCATTTGCTAAATATAATTGCTGTCTTAATGTTGTATTTTATTCCAAGTACTCAGCTTCTCTTACTCTTTTTTTCTTTTCTTTTTTTTTTTTTTAAATACTTTTAGGCTACCTGTTGTTCAGCTCTGGAAATGCCAATCCATTCTGACATACTACAGATAATTGTGGATTACCTGTATACAGATGAAGCTCTTGCCATAAAAGGTGCAATTAACATATTTTCAACTGTAGCTGTTGCAATTTTTGTATTTTTTAAAATAGAAATTCAGTACTTAACATGCTTGTGCTGAAGTTATATGTAAAAAAAATCCCAATTTTTATGCCTTCTGCTTTAGAGCGTGAGATGATAGCTGTACCCTAGGCCTCTTTTCTTTTCCAATTTTCCTTTTCCCTCCTATTGCTTAAAAAAGTTGACTGTCGGTGCTCTTCTAAGCTATTCCTTGGGCTGTGAAAATCCCACGGAAATTTGCAAAGCCATTATATTTGTCCCTTGGTAAAATCTCATTGAAGCTGTATGTGTGATAATTGCTTTTGATTTACCCACAGCATTTACATGATGCTTTGTTTTCCAGATTCTCAAAACGTGGAATTCATGTGTAACGTTCTGGTGGTAGCAGACCAACTTCTTATATCCAGACTCAAAGAAATCTGTGAAGTAGCTATTGCAGAAAAACGTGAGTTCTTTCGCTTGTATTATAAAGGGTTAGAGAATAAAAAACAGGGTTTTTAGAGGTTCTTACCTTTTTCAGCACAGAATTATTTGCTTATATTCCTTTGCACTGATTATGTTTTGCTGTTCATTGCACAGCTAGCAGTTGTATCTCTAGTCTGAGCAATGTTCTAGGTTAGCATAATCTTTCATTCCTTATGCATCAATGTCTTCATCTCATGCTCTTCAATAAAAGAAAAAAAAAAGCAAAAAAAACCCCCGAAAAGCTAACCACCCCCCCAAACCCCCTTATTTCATTGAATTCAAATTTCTTCTCTTTAAAATATGACAAAATTAGTTATATGTTTCTGTTTCTATCCTTGTATTTAGTTCTGCTAGTTCTTCTGTTGTTTGTTTGATACAGTGCTGTTTTTATATGTCTATGAAGACTTGTCTCTTCTAGAAAACACTGTGTTGTTGCATAACTTGATATTTTTGCTTGGCTTTCTTACTGACTTTCATTTCACTCCTCTCTCCTGGCCCCGATCCCTACCTCTCTCTCTCCCCCTCACCTCCCCCTTATTTTTTCTTTGTCCCTACTAAATTAGAACATTTGGAACTTTAAGAATGATTTATGCTATATATGAAACTTGCTATTTTTAGCTTGCTTTTCCCCCTTTATTTTGGACTACTGTTGAAACTGATCTGTTTGCAGGTAGGACTTTCTGTTTCTGTGAATTAGCCATTGCATTCAAACTGCTGCAAAGTTACATGGGGCTTGCTATAGTTTATGGCCATTTTGAGCATTAGCATTTTTTCTAGGAATGGAGAAGTATATAATATGTTTCAATTACTAGATCATGCTGTACAATAAGTCTTAAAAACTACTGCTTGATAGTGCAGCAGATTATCTAATTTAGTTTGTTGTTTCTTCTCTGCAGTTACTTTAAAGAATGCTGCTGAGCTGTTGGAGTTCTCAGCCATGTATAATGCTGAACAGCTAAAATTGTCCTGCTTGCAGTTCATAGGACTCAATATGGCAGCTTTGCTTGAAGCAAGGTGAGTGGGAATGCCTTTGTGTTCATATATTAGCTGTTGAACTTAAACATCTCAAAAAGGCAAAAGGATTGGAAGAACTAATACAGGCAGTTAAATGTTAAAATGCAACAATGCTGCTAGTTTAAAGGTAGGCTCAGTTTTACCAGAGAGGGAGAGAAAAACTAGTTAAATATCTGTACATACTGTACCAGTTCTGTAGTACAAAACCATATGTTACTGTCTGCCACGAAGAGCCTGAATTAAGTGGAAAAACCTCTTTTGAATTCAGTGGGCTTTGACATTATGCATAGTCATTTTTGGGTTTTTAGAAGTGTTTTTGAAGATGCATAAAACTACTGTGGGGTTTTTTTTTGTTCTCTGTTTGGGGGTTGGTTTTTTGGGGGGAAGGGAGTTGTGTGGTTTATTTGGTTGTTTGCTTTGTTTTAGGATTATTTGGGGTTTTTTTAAACATGATTGTTACTATACATATTTAATTTATTTTAAATAGGTTTATTATATAGCTACTGCATTTTCCAAGGAGGATGGGCCTGCCATTTGGTAGTCTTTTTCTTTAACTGTCAGCAGTGAGAGCTGAACAAATTAATTTATTATCCTTACTTTCCACAGCGATTCTTTTAAAGTTCTAAGAAGTTGAAGGTGTGCTCTGGCCTTCCTTCTCTTGGACAGGTCTTCAGGTTGCTTCCTAAGTACATACCATCTTTTCAGAGCAAATCTTATCAGCACTGATTGAACTTCTTTTTTAGCAAAAACTGGAAAAAAAACACCAAAAAAACCCAGCCAAAGAAAAAAATCCATCTCTATTGTTAGTCCTCACTGTCCTTTTTGTTAGACTTCTTTTCACTTAAAGAAATTTTTAGAGATCTGAAACAGTTCAGAATGCCAGCACTTCCTTGCCATGTCACATAGCTACTCCACTTGCATCACAGGAGTTTATTCATATTAGCCATTTTCCTTGTCAATCTGTATAAAGTATAAACATTTTAACCTTTGATTTTGGAGAGAAAAATCTAATAAAATTGCTTTAAATATTACTCTGAATTCAGATTTGTTTCACCTTAGGCCTGAAGGACATGCAGCATTCTGACTATGATTAAGACTGCATCTGTATTTTAGTGAAAATCTGAAAATGTTAGTATTGGGTAGAAAAACTTTTAATTTGATACTTAAGACAGGTAGAACTCAGTCCTGACAGCTTCGTGCGAGGAGGACTGTTCACATGGACAAGACAGTTCTCTTGAGTCCAGTTTGTTGCTATAGAATTATTTTTTGGCATAAATGTGTAACGATGTTGGGTTGAGTTTTATAGGAGAATTTACATAGACTTGGGGTGTTTAGATACATGTCAGGAAAACTTGAAAATATGCAGAAACAGGGAGAGTAATGACCAGTTCATGGTTACTTAACTATGTAGGTCTGTATTGGCTCTGACCTTAAATAAAAGTAAGTGGAAAGGTTGTGTGTTTAATCCTGCCTTACAGCAAAGGCATTGATTAGTTTATATTCTGTGTAGGTGAGATTCATCCAAAATGTTAATTTGAATTTTTCATTACTGGGATTTTTTTTTTTTAATAAGGTGCTAAGATAATTTTTTTTTTTCTTTAGGACTCTGGATGTCTTAAGTGATGATGTTGTGAAGGATCTTTCTGTTTATTACAGGAAAATGGTAAGTTGTACAACTTGAGTGTAAGCTGATTAGGTTTAAAATGAGAATAGATGAGTAATAAATACATACCTGCAGGGTCTGTAGATGACAGGCTAAATGTGAAACATCTGACTCAACAGATGAGGTTGGCTGCTACAATTATCACTCTTGAGCTCATATTTCATTATTCACTAGCTACTGCTGCAACAGTATTGTGTCTTTAGAATTAATGAATTATATACATTAAATATATTAATATTCTGTAATTAACAATTGTTGCATGAAAAAGCGTAAGCAAAACCTGTGGAAAAGAGCATCGGCTACTTGGAAGAAAGGAGAAGAAAGAAAATGATATATCTCCAGTGAAAAGTTCAGGGTGATTCTATAGATCTTAAAATCAGTAAGAAGAATAATGTGAAAGTTGAGCTTTAATGCAAAGGTGAAAACCAAGACACATTATAATCCAGTATTTTTTAATTGTAAAAGATAAATGTTTGCAAAATCTTGAAGCATATTTTGTCAGGAGTTATAGACAGATGAAACAGACATTTTGAGTGTGTCAAAATAGTTCACTTGTTTTGCTTAAAGACGTAACTTAACTTTATAAGCTTGTTAAATAATTAATTACTTGATCTGTGACAGTGTTTTAAATTACAGTCAGTTTTGGTCCTTTTACAAGAGACCATATATTTGCTAGCATACAGCTTGAGAGAAACTTAATGTAATGGCTTTTACAACTACAGATTCCAGCTATGGTCAGGAGAGTAATTACCCCATATCCAGATGGGCCTGACATAAGTTCTTTTGAGCCTGAAGATGGAGAGAATTGTGTCTTTTTAAGGGAAGAAATGAACACAGAACAAAATTCTCAGTAAGTATCTGTTTTTTATCAATATTTTTAGCTAGATGAACTGTGTGTATTAAATCCTCATTTTCATGGTGCCTGACTCCCTTTAGATTCAGAATTGAAATATTAAGAAATGGAGATTTCAAAGAAAATCCCTTCAATGTTTGAAAATATAACAAACCTGCAGCAGAGCACTTCTTTCAATTTATAAGTAGCATGTGAGTAAAGGTTGTAAAACAAGCATTCACAGTAATGTTTGGGAGTTGTGCATGTGAGGAGAGTATCTGTATATGTGTGAGACCAAATGTGGAGTTCATTGAACTTCACTGAATTAGGAGAAATCAAAAGAGAAAAAAACAGACTTTAACATACTATATAGATATCTTTGGAAAATTGTGATAATCTACATTTCTTAATATTTACAGAATTGTCAAGTGAAATATGAAGTTTTGTAGCTGATAGGATGGCTTGGTAGCAGGCTTCCAAATAGCGAAATACAATATCGCTGTGCAGATGAAACCTCACCTACATTATTGTGTATGGTTCTGAGCATTTGTGTCTGGAAAAGTTGTGCTAAATGAACTAGGTAAGAACTAGTAGATCAAGGGAACTGAGAGGCTATTCTGTATTAGACTTCAAGCCATTCAGGGTTCTTAAGGGCTAGGTGATAGATAACGTTTAGGGTATTGGGCACTCCAAGGGTTAAAAAATAACACAAACCCAGGCATTGTAAGTTAGTGATGCGGAATGGAATAAGTAGCTGTACAGTTGTTCCACAAAAAGCTTCTTAAAGAAACTTTTTGAAATAGGGTACTGTAGCTGTGATTCATATAACTCTGAATTTCTAGTAGTTTTTCTAAAATGAAAGATGCCTTTTGTTTTATTTCACTCTTCCTAATAGCATATACAGGAACACATGACATTTAGGTAGCATGGCCCTAGACCTGCTTTATTGTAAAGTTAGTATTATTATGATGGCAATGTTTGTGTTGGGGAAAAATGAGACCAACTGTGGAGTTTATTGAACTTCACTAATTTAGGAGAAATCGAGAGAGAAAAAAGTGGAGACTTGTATGTCATTTGCTTTATGTCCATTGCTGTGCTGTGTAGCAGGTTTAATCTGACCTAGGTGGCAGTGCCAGTCTGTGCAGCAGCTGTATCTTCCACTGTCTCATCAGAAGTCTTTGTGCAGTGTAATAGTTCGGAGACTAGATCTAGATTGAAAAGAATTTTTTCTTTTCCTCCTGGATTCTTTTTGTCTCCTCAAATCATTTATGAAATAGTTGTGCCAGTGCATAAACAGAGCAGGAACAAGCAGCTCTTGCCAGTGGGTGGGACCAGGTACTACTGCTTGAAGTATAATGGCTGTTGCTGACTGAAAGACTTGACATTGACACCGGTAGTTCTGGGCCTCAATTTCTGTGGCTTAACGCATTTGGGGTTTTTTTTGTTTCTTTGTTTGTTTTTAATAGGGAAGCCCTTTTCAAAAGAGCAAAAAATAAGGCAAAAAAGAAGCCACGAAAACGGTCTGACAGCTCTGGAGGATATAATCTCTCAGATATTATTCAGAGTCCAGCCTCTACAGGTCAGTGGAAAAGAGATTCCTTTCAGGTATAAAACCAGAACGTAAAGTGTAATATGCAATGCAATTTCTGTACTTCAGGAAGGAAATCTTAGAAAGATTATTTCTTTTGTAGTGAACACCATAGTTGAATGTGAATAGTGAATTCTTAAGATTGAGGTTTTTTTGAGAGGACTTTTGTCATTTTAAGCTTGTGCCCAAAGTTCAGATAAAAGCACATATTTTATCAAATAAAGATAATGGACACTTTCTCATGTGGTTTTAATAAGTGGAACATTTCTACTAATGTGTTGTGGGTTGTTTGTTTTTTTCTGGAATATAAAAGATAAATTAGTCACTTTTTTTTTTGAAAAGATGGTAGAAAACTTCATTTTCAAAGAAAAAGTGTCAGTGTTACTTCATAAAACTTTATATTGTGAGACAGCAGAAGAAAACTGGGACCAATATTATTCTGAAAAAAAATATTTAAGGTAGTCTAAAATTTGCTTATGCTTATTACAGCCTAGTATTCTGATCTAGGTAAACTTCTGGTTATTTTGTATTCATCATATGGAGTGAATAATTTTGGGGTTTTTTAAACATTGTTTAGTCTGGCTCTTATGATTAATAGTTCTACTGTCTTTTCTTATTTCTAGGCTCAGTAAAACTGGATAAAACTAACTCTGTAGAATCACTTCCAGAACTCTTAACATCTGACTCTGAAGGTAGTTATGCAGGAGTGGGTAGTCCCAGAGACTTGCAGTCACCTGACTTCACAAAAGGATTTCATCCAGAGAGGACTGAGGTTGGATAAACAATATATTTGTTTGTTTTTACCTCGTTCATCAAAGGCAGAGTTTGTATTTTGGAGTCTTTCTGCAAAGTTGTTGTACTTAAAATGGAGTAGACAACTTTAAGTAGTTATTGTTTGTTTGATTAAGCAAATAAAAATTAGTGTTTGTAGCATTTATTCAAAAATTTTCTGCCTGGTTTTTAGATGAAAGACAAAGCATGTGCTCAGGGAATGAAAGCCTCTCAAGCTAATAAGGAGATGAAGTCATACAAGGGAGCATCAGCATTGAAACAGTCTGTTCCACAGTCCATTCCCAGTGCCAGACACAACTCTGCAAGCTCTCCCAATTGGGTAGCAACCACTTTCAGGTGGAGTAATACTTACAGTAACTATTCTACACTTGGTAGTGAATGCTAATAATATTCTCTTCAGATTGAAAAGCTGTCTGCTCTTCAAAACGATCATATGTTACTTGAAATGTGAACTCAAGATTTTGGTAGTTTAATAAAAGTGGTACATTTTTTAATTATTCTTTGAAAAAAGCAGTGCTACTTTTCTAAAATGCTAATTTCTGACACTTTTCCCAGGCTTTGTGGGTTTGTGGCTGATGGGCTTTGTTAATACAGGTGATAAAGCTGTAGAAATTAAAGTTGCAACTCTGAAGTGTATCATGAGCAGGGTGAATCTATGTTTGTCTCACTATGTCTACTTGATGCAGAGAGGGAAACACACCCCTCAACCAACTCTTTGGTCTTCAGACTAGTTGGAAGAAGCTTGACCCTCATCTTCTATCTTAGGGTCCCTTGTGATCATTTTCTAGAGGGTTGTATGGAATGGGAGCAAATAAAACCATAAGACTTTGTTGTAATGTCACTGTGCCTTTATGTGTTTCTCTTGTGCTATTTCTTAACTTGTTCTAATATCACTGGCATGATGTCAAGAGAAAAGCAGGCAGCACTGCTGTGTAGATTGTTTAAAGGGTTCATACTGTAGTGTATTTTGTTGAAATACTTTGGAGGAGCAGTGACCTTCCAGTGGTTAATACACTAGTTAGACTGTGGCAGTTGGGTTTATGTAGGGAGAGATGGAGAAAGTGCTGCTTATATTTCATTTCAAAGCCCGTCCTCAGATCTGGTTGTAACACATCTTGATTTATGGAAGTTTTTAAGTACATGGGTCTTAATTTATAGTTTTATGTAAAACTTGAAATGTCTAGGTTTAATTCATGCTCATTTCTTTGGAAGTTGAAAATTAGGTCATTTATGAAAAAAAGACCGATTCCTAAAGATTGAGAATGTTACTGATGTTTGTACAGACCTCTGACTGCGAAGACTGTTCTGTTTATCATGTGAAATAGTTTTAATCCTGTTCTTCAGAGAAAGATCAAATTCAGCCTTCATGAAAGAGCTGTGACCAGTGCCTCTCTATTACTTAGCATGAGCATTTGACTACTAAATAAGTATCTTGGATTTAGGTATCTAATTTTTTTAGTGTAATCATAGTTCACATCTTTTTGTTTCATAGTATAATGAGTCTTGAAAGTATTTTTATAGTGTGTTCTTAAATATGTATATATTTATAAAAGTTTTGTCAGAAACATTTTATTTGAGGTTTGCCATAATTGAGGAAACAGACATAAATTATACAACTGGTCACCAATCTCGTGTATGATTTAGAGGATTTCAGTGAAGGTTGGAACTGTGGAATGTAAGTAAAAATCAGTGCCTTGTAAGGTAACTTTTTATTTTTCATTTAGCCCTGCCAGCCCTCCTGCTATGGATCTGAGAACCATCATGGAAATTGAAGAAAGTATGCAGAAATGTGGAACCATGCCAAAGGCAAATTCAGGGTTGGTAAAAAACCAAAATCTATAAAAAAAAAGTGTGATAGGCTGGGTTATTATGAATTTACTTAGTGGTTTAGGCAGTTCAGAGTTTAAAATAAGCAGGAGAAAAGCTGTCCTATTTGGTTTTGAACAGCTTTGTTTACTTCAGTTCATTATGTTGCTTTTCTGTAGGCATGCAAAGTTTATCCCTTTATTTTACTCTAGTCTTGTTTTGTCAGCTACTGCGAAAGAGCTAATAAACTAGTATCTTAAATAAGTGGCCTGCTCTGCTGAGCCTTTCTATTTCCAACCAAAAAGAATTAATTCTTCTCCCTAGAACTTTGGAAATTACTTGTGGATGAGTACTATATTTGATAAGTTTGTTTCTTGTCTTTCATCCTCTGACCTCCTCCAGCACTCATGTCTTGATATTGACAGTTCTTCCTCAGACAGAAGCAATGGTAGTTCTTGCTTGGAGAAGCATCCGAAAAGATACAGGGAGATAAATGTACTTTTTTTTTACAAGGCAGTGTATTAAACCTAGTGTTTTTTAACTAGAAACATATGGAAGAGAACAGGAGATGACTCTTAGGACCTTTTGAGGTGTGGCATTCTTGTAAAAGAGAGTTAGGACAGTAGTAATGGAGCCTGGTAAAGGGTTGCTTGCTAAGTAGGTTCAGAAGCTGCAAACAAAGCAGCCACGACTGAATCCAAATAACTTAGAAAAGAAAATTATTACAAATAGAAAAAATGGCTATATGCTGTTATATACTTTTTTTAATCTCTGAATATTTTTGGTTTAAGGGAGCTAAGCTTAACAGTCTCTAAAAAAATCATAAAATTAGAAAATAGTAGTTTTCATCTAGTGGTAGTCCATCTCTTTTGGACGCTTGATTCCTACTCTGCATGTTTTTGTTTACAGACATCTATGTGAAGAATAGTTTTATGATGCTTTTCTTTCTGTCACTCTTGATATTAATTGATCCTCCTTTTGCTTCCCAGCCTTCTGAGCCCTCCCTTCCTTGCCTCTTGGTACTCTAAACAAAGTATTTTGGTCCAGGAAAGAAGTATTTCTTAGTTTAATTTTGCAGGGTTAAAGGTGAGTCATCTCAAAGGACCTTGATCTTATGTCTTCTCTCCTTGCAATATCCATTCACAGCAGAATGGTGTCTCATGGAACCAAACTTTCTCAGAAGCAAAGGAAAATGATTGCCCTGGCAGCAAAAGATAATGGATCAATCAGTAGCAGCATGGAGCCTACCGCTATAGTAACTACACCACCCCCCCCTACAAAAGTTGCAAAACTAGGGAATGCATGGTATGTTATAAATCTATCAATTCTTTCTCTTTGGAGGGTTTTGACATTGAAATAGCTTCTTTAAAGCAGACTGAACTGTTTGTGTCTACATTTGGTAGTAATCTAGAAATTCAAAGTGGGTAGAGAAATGCAGTGGTTGCAGTTTAACATTTCTTTGAAATACTTCTATATGAGTCAGAAGACTGCATCCCATCTGGTGCTTTCCTGTGTATGATGTGGTATTTGCAGATGGTATCCAAGTAAAGCACAGATGAAGGCTGAGCACAAGCTCTGAAACTTAGGAAGGAAGGAGTTACTAAAAAACATTACGAATGGTGGTTTTTTTCTGTCAAAAACATATCAAAAAATGCTAGCCCTTCCTGGGGGGAAGGTCTGCAGTGACTTTGAGGTAGAGCAAAATCGACTGAAATTAGAGATAACAAAGTTATCCGGAGTCTTGGAGCTGGGGGGGGTGTTGGATGCTGGTAAAAATTTTTATGGTGGAAGGATGCATAATGGGTTTCAAATGACTTTTAATGCTGATTGCACACAATTTAGGTGTTCAAGTTAATATCACAGAATATGAAGAATAGAAAAATAGTATATCATCATCTGTTCAATGACCGAGGTTTATAACTGTTGAGGTGCTAGCCCAACTCATGCTTTGTTCTTCGTATTTACTGTTGGTATTGGATAAAAGCACAAATGCAAAATGTAGAAGTTGCAAGCTATGTAAATTTAATGTGTTTAATTCTTACAGGATAAATACCTATTTGCATGCTCTTAGCTTGAAGTAAATGTTGGGCAGTTCTCCAGTTTTCGCTGTTCAAGAAGGTCTAGACTTTTATTGCAAGTTACTTCTGTTACCCTAGAAGAACTGTTATTCTCCTCTCTCTCTAGCTTACTTTTTTTGTAACTCAGTGGGAACAAAGGTAGCTGCATACCCCCCACAGTCACTATTTTAAATGAAGTCTTTTTTTATACAATTTAGCTGTTTTAAATGCTATTATAGTAGTTTGGTTTTTTGTATTGGATGGATTTCAAAGTAAAATAGCATTCTGTCTTTTAAAGGGTATGTTTAGTTTCCACAGTCATCTCCCTCTTGTGTCTTTTGGCTCTCTTTCCTTTGATCTTTTATATGAATTGGGTGCTCCTTTCAGAAATAACAGTAGTAAGCATCTGCTGGAATCTTTGCCTTTCTGCTATGCTCCTGCAAATTCAAAACAGACAAGTAACTTGTTAGCTATTTAATGATTGTATGAAGAGGAAAAAAAAGTCACATGGCTAGCTGGCTGAGGAAAAGGTAGGCTGCTTCTTGGTGATAGTCCCTTCTTGAAAGTCGTTCTGTGTCAAAAGGTTTAGGGCAATATCTAGAACTGCTTGCTTCTCTGCTTCATTTCATGTTTCTGTTACCTCATTTCTCTATTTTGGGTGGATGCTAATACAATCAGCACCTTGAGTTTTAAGTGCCTTTAGATTTATTTGAGACTCCACAGAGGTCTGTTGGTATGCTATTATCTTAAGACCATAGTAATAACAGTAATATCCTGGAAAACAACAACGGCAATGTAGAACTGGTGTTCAATATATTAGTCAGTAATGTATGGGAAAAATGTGATTCTAAAATGATATTCTGGTTATGACACCAGAACAAGCTTTGCTTGTCTACTGGACAGTATGCAGTACATTCAGCCTTATGGTGAAAAGGCTTTAGTATCTTAAAGGATCTGTCAAGGATCATGTCAGTCTGATCTGAAATGGACAGCTGTTTGGTAAATTCAAGGTAGTGTGGCATGATGTTTCCTTCAAGTAGTGATTCTGGTTGTGATGACAAGGATTTCTCCAAGAGCCAGTAAAAACAGGGACAAGGAGTCTTCTCTGGCCATCTGTATGTCATGGATTGATTATAACTAAAAAAAAATAGTTATATCTATGTTTTTCTAGTGTCCAGCTTACAAGCCATAGAGGTATGTTACTACAGTAGCTACTTACAAAAATAAATTGCCTAAGGTGACCTGGTTTTAAAAATACCTTGCACTCAGTATTTTAAGTGATTCTAAGAAAAGTTGAATTCTAATGTTTTGATTTCTCCCAGGCAGCCAGCAGTAGGACAAGAGAGCACAATCTTAAGCTCTGCCAGGGGAAGTTTAGGTTTGATATTAGGAAGAAATTTTTTATGGAGAGAGTAATCAGGCATTGGAATGGGCTGCCCAGGAAGGTGGTGGATTCACGGTGCCTGGAGGTTTTTAAGGTGAGACTGGATGTGGCACTGAGTGCCATGGTCTGGTAACCACGGCGGTGTTTGATCAAGGGTTGGACTTGATGATCTCAGAGGTCTTTTCCAACCCGGTTGATTCTATGATTCTATGGTTTATACAAGCAAGACTTAGATATCTGTCTTCTCAATTTATTTTCATCCATGAATGCTTAATACTAAAATTTAGGGTTTCATTTGCTCCCTCGGTCCCCAAAAGTTATTCTGAAATAATATTGGTAAAAATCCACAATTTTGTCTTAAGAGGAAAGAGAATGAGTTGCTTTGCACCTAACGATTCAGACTCTTCCTGACCTCTGAACAGTAATTGAAGACCTTCACAGTAGGAGAAACAAGGTTTGCAAGATTCATCTTCTGAAGTCTATTGAGCCAGATGAATTTTAGTCCTTAAAACTGGTCCTCTCAAATGCCCCGAAGAACATGCTACCTGCTTTACACAGGTGATTCTGCAGATCAAGCAGCACCCTGGTTATTTGCCTTAGCGAATGGAGGTGTCACAGGGCAGTTATAGCTCTGAGGCCTAAAATGTACTTGGAGAAACTGACAATTGAATCACATGTTGATGAACACAGGGAATACTGAGTTATTCAATCCTTTAATATATTAAAATAATAATACTCCATCTGCATTTTCAGTCTTATTACTAATGTAGTTATGCATAAAGGCAATGAAATATAAAAGTTCTAAAAAATAAATACAATAAAATTGTTTCTAGAAATAAAAGGAGGGGAAAGGAGAATATCCTTTATCAGATGTGGATGGGAACACAGTGACAAAGGACAAAGAAAAGTCTGAGATACTTAATGCTTTCTTTACCTCACTCTTTAATAGTAAGGTAAATTCCCCAGGTGCCCAGCCCCCTGAGCTGGAAGATGGGCATGGGGGGAGCAGAATGAAGCTCCTCATAATCCCAGGGTAAATGGTCAGTGACGTGCTACACCACTTGGACACACTCAAGTCCATGGGGCTGGATGGGCTCCAGCTGAGTGAGCTGATGGAGGTGATCACTGAGCTACTTCCCATCATTTACCAGCAGCCCTGACTAACCGGGGAGGTCCCAGACAGCTGGAGTTTAGCCAATGTGACGCCCATCTACGAGAACGCTTGGAAGGAGAATGTGGGAAACTTCAGGCCTGTCAGCCTGACTTCAACTCCAGGGAAGGTCATGGAGCAGATCATCCTGGTTAACAAAGGGCAGTCCTGCCTGAATAGTTTGTTTTATTCATGCTGCCCATCTACTCTCTGACAGATAATTCTTTACATATTCAGTGTTATTTAATTTTAAACTACCAACTGCCTATGAACTGTTCCTTGCATTTAAAAAGCAAATATGGACTGATTTTGGAATACCCATATATAACTGTGTCCAAAAAATATATTGTGCTCTTAAGGTTCTGATTAAAGACTTTTTGAAAAGAGCTGGGCTCTACTGTGTTACACAAACATCTTAAGTGGAAAGGCTAGGGTATATTTCAGGAGGATGGAATCCAACCTAATGCTCATGTGGTCTCCATGCATGATTCCGTACGTTCCTCTCCTGTGTTGCTCTGGCTGCTGTTCTGGAAAATGCCAATAGCTCAAGAATTCAAGCAAAGAACAGTGAGAGCTAGATGAATATTTAAAATTAGCTCTAGCTGCTGGAATAAACTTTAAGCTGCTTTAGGCAAGCAGTAAATTATTTGATTGCCCTTGCTAGTTTCTCAAAGTATTTTGTATGTATGAATAAGTGTTACTCATCTGCTCTAGTATTATATTTGCAAAGTTATAGTCTGTAAATTCACAGTGGATTATGAGAGTGCATTTGTCAATAGATTGAGCTTTCCACACATGCAGTATAGTAAGAGCCATAGAACTTGTGTTCCCGTGAAATCAGATAATCTTGGATGTGCAGTGAGTGCACTTGCCAGAAGGGTGTGGGACCTTCTGGCTCTTTTTTGGTTGACTGAAAGTCAGAGTCTGTCATACACAATACCTTTTCCACCAAAAGAAACCTCCAGTTTCATAGTTCTTGTGGAAACTGAACCTATGTTTCCTCCCTTGAAGAAAAGTGAAAATTAGAAGGGAAAAAAATAAAAATAAATCAAATACTTTGAAAGAATCTCTAAAGTTAACTAGATGTTGACTTTATTAGTTCTCAAAACCTACTTTGATCGAGGGAGGGGCAGTATTGCTTATTTGTTTTGGGGCTTTTTTAAGATCAAGAGAGCCTGTGGCTTTTCAAGACTGGAGGCATAAAGAAATTTGAAGTCTCTCTTGAGAATTAACAATTGTATATTTTAATGTCTAGGTTGTCAGTTTGACAGTATTCTAGCTTATACTAAAACATCAACAGCTGTTTTGGAACTTCATGCTTTGATGTTTTGCAGTTACAGCTTAGAGAAACTTAGTCATATTCCACTTTTTTAAAAAAAATGTATAAATTAGTTTTTCTAATTTTACAAATTAGATTGAAAAGACAATATATCAGACAGGACAGGCTGAAATTTAGAGTTGTGACTGTTAAAAAAGTTTTATACCAGTTTAAGACAAACCATTTTAAGCCAAGACTAATTGTTTTGGGTAGGTTCGCAAACTGGAAATGACACAGTTGATTTTTGGGGGGAAGATTGTTTTGATGTTTGTTTGGGGTTTTTTTTGGTTTTTTTCTCTGTTGCAATACATTTCTGATTGCAGTACAGAATTTTTGTGAAAATGGGTAGGCTACTTAAAATGTTAGTAGCAAAAGAAACTTCTATGGAAGCAGATCATATGGACCATCTGCCAACTTGGTATAATAGGTTTGGGGAAGTTCAAACACTTGCCTTGACCTCTGTGTGCCAACTGGTGGTAGGAATAGAGGATGTGCAAAATGACTCTGAGCCCCTGCATCTGGAGGTTCCCATTCTGATTTTTGTGTCTTCTGAGCTGCTCATCCAATATTTAACTTAAAGAAAAACCAAGAAAAAAGAAAAAGACCCAAACTTAAGCCGGGGTGGTCTAACATCAGACATCATATATAGCTTTCAGATGCTTTTGTTTTAAGATTTCAGATACAATGTTGCAATGTTTTAATTCCTTTGTATTTCTTATCTTAAATTGTATACCACCTAGATATAGTTTGAAAGTCTTTGACTTCAGATGCTTCCCTTCTTATGGCAGCTGCACAAACAACTGGCATTGTATAAAGAGCTTGTTTTACTTCAGTAGTGTTTATAATTAGTCCTTTGTTTCTTTGAGTAGATAATGAGCAGAGCTGTTCTTCCAGAATGTATTTGGTGTATTTAACAATGAATGGGACTGCTATGCTTAAAAAAGTTAAGTCTTAAGCAAATGTATGAAGAATTAATTCCAAAGCCTTGATGGGTAAGGGAAGGACTAATGGTAATTGCCTTGAATTCTGTAAACAAAAAGGCTTTGGGATCAGGAAGAGTTCATAATACCCAAGGTGCTAAATTGCTATTTTTTCATAATGGTTTATTTTTGAAAGATAATATGCAGGCTCTAGTTCAGTAACTTATGCTTGGTCAAGTTAAAGAAAATCAAGGATATCATTTGAGCTTCACTCTGGATTAAGTGATTTATAGAGCATCTAAAAGGTACGAGTAACTCATTCAATATCTCAGGAAAAAAGATCAACTATACTTGACTTTCATGGTAGTAAACTGCCAGTATTAGATCAACAGTACTAGGGCATCGTGTGGTTTGTGAAAATATTTTTCATGGACTAGTACTGTTAGACAAGCTGTCTGTGGAAAAAAAAATTGATTTTTAAGAGGATGTGTTAGGGGGAATAGAAGGAGGGATGGGTTTTTGGTTTGATTTCTTTATTTTTAATTCTAATGAAATTTCAAAACTACTGGCTTGTTCTGTTCTCATAGATATTTATTTCCTGTTCTTTACTTATTTGACCCAAAATGACTTATTTTAGCAAATGGGGTCTATCAGGATAATGATGAAATAGAAAAACTGAGTAATATTATATTTTTATTTTTAGCAAGTGAAAAGATTCTCTTTAATATCTGAATCATGGAACAATATGGAGTTTTGGAAAGTGCAAATATAAAGTGAATTGGTTTTGTTTGGTTTTTGTTTTTAAAAAGGTCGTCTTCATTACATTCTGCCTTGCCCAAGTCATTCCGTGACCTTGTGATGGAAGAAGAAAAAAGTATGAGTGTGAATAGTTCATCTGGTACTGCTATCAGAAGATGTGGATATAAAGGATCTGAGGATTCATTAGTCCAAAACACCTTAAGGTAAGAATGTAGTCTTTTCTAATTGATCAGTCATTATACAGGAATCACAGTGACCTTGTTTAGATTCTGTTGAAAAAGAAATAATAAAATTGTAATTTGAAGAAAGAATCCCATCTAATGATTCTATTAATAGGATTTATGAATAGAATGCTCTTTTGATTAGGAAGCACAAAGACTAAAGCAGTTTAATGCCACTGCTAATACTTAGTTTCAAGGTCAAAGTGTTTGTGTCCGTATAGATGGAGATATATAAATATATATATATATATACAAACACTTCAGTCTCCAAACAAAATATGTGTGTGTGTTTGTTTGTATATGTATGTATAAAATGATAATCCTATATTTTCTAACTTCTGTAGAAATTATGTATTCATTAGCATTCAGATTGGCATGCATGAAAACGTTTGCTTAAGGGTATTTCTGTGTAACCACTGACTGGATAAAATCAGTTTATTCAAACACAGTTCTGGCATTTCCTAATACGAGTTTTCTTATAAACTGACTTAATTGTTTTAGAGGAATTTTTCATGGATTAGGAGGGCTTACAGAAGTATTGATGCATTGGTTATGTCTGTCTATTATAACTACTGCAGGACTACAGTTCTAAGGTACTGCTAAGGTGCTTCTAAGCTGCCCACTCACCTGCATCTCTTCCCCCTGTCATCAGTAACTTTCAATGCTAGGCATTTCAGATATATTCACAAGACAGAGAGCCTGAAAATCTTAGATTTTCCCACCTCCTATCTGGAAGTAATGCAGGCCAGCTGACCCACAGTGGTGCAGAAGCCGAGATGACAGCAGGACTGGCTGGGCGGTGGCCTTCGTGGCAAGCGCAGAGCCACAGTGTGCTAGAGTGAGGTGAGCAGGGCAGACTGCATGACAGAAACCAGGATGAACCACAGAGAATTCCACTGTGATGAGGCAGGGTTGAGGTCAAACCTGCAAGTCATGTCGTGCTCAGGAACAGCAAGGCTGGGCTTGGGCATAGCTGCAGCATGGCTCAAGAACGACTGAGGGACTGAGCTTAAATGCAGCTCCTGAGTAAAAAGCAGTAGCCTCTGTAATCCTTCAACTCTTCCTTACAGCCCAGCTCTCTTCACAGCAGTTTGACTCAAGTTTACACAGCTGCATTGAGGGAGAAGAGTTTGCAGAGCCCATTGATGCGTAGAGAGCCCTGACACTCATTATCTACCAGTTTTTCTTATGAACTCCTGTTCTGTTCTCCTCCAGTAACTGATTCCTCTTTAAGGAAAAGAATATTCTACTGGACCTCACTTTTGGTTGCTCAGCTTGTATAAAAACTGGTGTTTCCTTAGGACAGAAGTAGTACATGTCTTATTGGTAGATAAAGAACAAAATGAGGGTGGAAATATAGGAACACTGTGTGTGGGATGGTGTCTGAGCAGAGATGTAGGAGAGATTTGGAGAGTGTGTGTGATGAGTACACATTCTTCAGGAACAGAGGGATAAAGCTGAAGTTGCTGTAGTGAGTGGACATGTAGGGACATGAAACACAAATCCACACAAAACCAGGTATTCATTTTGTTGCTTGCACGATAATAAAACTTTTCATCATATAGGAGATGGCAAGAACTGGTGCACTGGATGCTATTATTAGCTTTGTCACAACAGCTTTGTAATCTTCATGAAGTCATTTCTTTTCCTTTCACATTGCTCTGTCTAGTCTGTGCACTCTGGGCAGTCTGCATGCTCTTAAAGTGGATTATTTGAGTTGAATCCAGGTCTAATATGTTAACTGTCTGAAAATGTTACATTAAGCCAGTGGAAACCTAGTAGATGGCTAAATTGACTATCATCAGTTTGAAAAGAAGGTACTTCTAGAGCTATTTCAGGATGGTTTTGAATTGTGTCTGAAGACACTTATTTCTCTCTATTAGGTATAAAGAGCCTCAATGACTTGTTCCTCCATCTGAAACTTATGAGTTGAGTTTCTAGTTTGAGGTAATTTTCTTCTTTGACTGTACAGTTCCTGTCACAGTAGGCTCTGATTTTTCCCTGTGGCATTCAAGGACTATTTCTGTGAAGATTCATTATCCATACCCTTACCTCTTCCTTTTTAAGGGAAGGAAATTACACACGTGTAGAGCATAAGTAATCCTCACCTGTTGATGTCAGATTTGTTGATGGAACACTGAAGATACTTGCATGACTAATGTTCCTGCTTTTACTTTTTCTTTGGATAAAATGTGTGGTAATTAAACTGACAATTTTTTTATGTCTGTGGATTTTGGATGGTTGCATAAACACTCTTCTATGCCACCTTCAAATTTATGCAACCCAGAAATTTTCTGTATGTAAACCATGTCATTTATTGTGGTGATGTGGACTGGATTTTGTCCAGACGCAGATCATCCCAAAAGCTGGGATGTGTGGATGTGGCTGCATTGTTTCCAGGGGCACCTCACCTTGGGAGTTATGCTGTGCAGCTGTGCATGTGTAGCTCATAGTCCAAGCTAAAAACACAGGCCTGGCGTGACTTAACTTTGTTGTGGCAGCCTGAGTTGTCTTCACTGTTTTACTCCGGGGAGCAGTGAAGAGTCTTAGTGGAAACAAGTATTTGTGGCTTTGTGTGGGAACGACCTAGTTCTGTCATGGCTAATAATGAGCTAATAAGTAGTACATGCCTCAAATGGTACAGCAAAACCCAAGAGGTTCTGCAGGAGACCAGGCTTTGTGTTCTTTTTCTTAGAGCAGTTATTAGATCAGGGAGGCACTGGACCTGACCTGGCTTCAAATGAGCAAATCCTAAAGAAACACTGGGGAGCTGAGTGCTGGGACATTTTGGTGGCTGTGCAGGAATCATGGCAAGTTCAGCCAACTGAGTTAATCAGGTTGGTTCAGTACTGATGATATTTGGCTAGTTTGTTACCATGCAGAACCACTTATATGTCTGCATCAGTCTTTAATTTCCAGGACTTCCAGGTTTCCAAGTTCTGTATTTTTGAGCCTTTTTTTTCCATTTTCCTGTATATGCTAGCTTCACGTTTCCTGTCTCTTCCATTTCTCCTAGTTATTTTGATGCCAGCTGAGGAATTAATCTAGTATGTTGAAATATCTGCAGTTGATTTAATATCTGGACTGAATATCTTGCTAGCAAGAAGCACAGATGTATATATGGACAAACAGCTTCAAAATACCTCGACTGCTTCCTACACTTTAAAACCACATTTAAATTGAGGGAGATGACACAAGTATTTACTTGTCTTTTAACTGATCGCTAGAGTATGCTGTGATGCTGGAACTAGTAATTCCAGTTTTTGGAAATTCCTGTTGAGGTGTTTTTTTTGGCTGTTTAGGTTTTTTGGTTTGTTTGTATAGAAGTCTTACTCTGGAAAGAACTTTTAGTCTGTACTGAGACAACTTTGTCAACTACAACATTCTACTTGGGATCATTTATAGTAGTGCTGTGAGTTCTTTGGGTTGGGAGTGGAAAGAAGAGTGTAGCTGTCAAATTGGTTACCGTCAAACGTGCAGGAAGGTGAGTATTACTAAAGCAGGTGGAAAAAGAGATAAAGCTGAGAGATAACACGAGTATGAAAATGCAAAAAGCTGCCTTCATCTCCTCTTCTTCTTCCCTCCTCTGGTTCTTTTGTGCTTTTAATATGTTGTTATCTTAAAGTGCAGTAAAACCTGGATGATAATTTATCATGGAATCATAGAATGATTTGGGTTGGAAGAGACATTAAGGATCATCTGGTTTCGTCCCCCTTGCCATGTGCAGGGACATGTTTTCCTAGATGAGGTTACTTAGAGCTCCATCCAGCCTGGCCTTGAACACATCCAGGGATGGGGCATCCACAACTTCTCTGGACAACCTGTTCCAGTGCCTCACCAACCTCACAGCAAAGTTCCTCATAATATCTAATCTAAACCTACTGTCTTTCAGCTTGAAGCCATTCCCCCTTGTCCTTTCACTACACACTCTTGTAAAATGTCCCTATCTGTCTTTCCTGTACGCTCCCTTCAGGTACTGGAAGGCCACAATTTGGTCACCCTGAAGCCTTCTCTTTTCTAGGCTGAACAAACCCAATTCTCTCAGCCTTTCCTCGTACAAGAGTTGGTGCTCCATGCCTCTGATCATCTTGGTATCCCTCCTCTGGACTTGCTCCAAGGTCCATGTTTTTTTGTGCTGAGGATCCCAAAGCTGGATGCAGATAAAAAGTAGTGCCCTACTGTTGAAATCATAGAATAATTGAGATTCTGTAGTTCAAACTCCCACTCTAAGTAAGTCAAACTAGATCACTTTGCTCAGAACCTGGTCTAGTTGAGTTGTGACTGCTTCCAAGTGTGAAGATACCCCAAACTTTTTGGGCAGCATGTTTCAGTGTATAATCATCTCCATATGGGATTTTTATTTTTTTTTATATCTGTCTGGGATTTCCTATTTTGCCTCTTGCGTATGTTGCTTCTTATTGTGCCCCTCTAAGAAGATTCTTGCTGCATCTTTTCTCTACCCTCCAGTGAGGTTGTTGAAGACAACAGCAGTGAGATCTGCCCTTTGCTGACTCCCTTTAGGATTAACACCTAATCTTGGTGGCCCTCTGCTGGATTTGCTCCAACCTGACAGCATCCTTCTTGAACTGAGGAGCACAAAAGTGAGAATGATACTCTGTTTATAGACTAATAGATACAGGGTATCTATTCTTCATTTATATGAAGAATGAATTCCTCTGACTGCCTTGCTATACTTTTTGTATTATAGCCCAGGATGCAGTTGGCTGCCTTTGCTGCCAAGGCACAGGCTGATGACATCTTCGACTTCTTGCCAACCAGGACTCTGCAGGTTCTGCTTTCTCTCTGCAGAGCTGCTTTCTTGCGAGTCAGCCCCTGGCTTGTACTGCTTTGTGGGGCTGTTCTCTTCCAAATACAGGACTTTGCACTTGCTGTTGAAATTCATTGGTTCTCAGCTGCACATTTCTCTGGCCTCTTGAGGGCTTCTGAGTGGCAGCGTGGCATCCAGAATGTGCACTGTCCACATCCTTTCCCCATCCATCTGGGGCCTGCTGAGGGTGTGTTTTCTTGTACCGGAGACGCTTGAAAGGATTGGTTCCAGTATCAGTCCTTGAGAACCACCACAAGTACTTGGTTTCCATTTGGACTTTGTACAGCTAATCCATTTCCAGCCTATTTTATGCCCATCTTGTAGTCCATTTACTCAGTCCATATTTTTCAGACTGAGTACAAGGATACATGTCCTGGCAATGTGCACTGTTTGTTTGGTGGGCAAATTATATTTTTTGACAAAGAGGTCAACACAGTTCATTTAAATGTCATTTTTGATGATGGATGTTGGATTCCAGATTTTTTGAGACCTTGCCCTCATTGCTTAGCGGTAGGAATCATGGTTTTTGTTGTCTTTGGAATTGTGTTCTGGGGAAAATATTCCATACAGAGAACTTAGTAGTTACTGGAATTCTCTTAGCGTTCTATAGGGGTTTTTTTGTGTCATTTTCAAGAGTTTGTGGTCACTTACAAAGGATTACCAAAACCTTAAAGAAAGTTGAGACTGATTTATTGTAATAGCAACACCCTTAGAGTTATTTGCAATGCCACAGAATAATTCAAAAAAGTCTGCCAGCGTTTCATAGTATGCTGTAACACTTTTTTTAGAGTTCTGGAAATTGCAGAAGTTGTCAAAGAGAGGTATTAAATCATGAGAATAGTGTCCTCTCTTCCTACTGGTGTAGGATTTTTCTTACAAAAATCCTCATCTCTTAAGGAATACAATATACCAAATGTGACTTATTTTACTAAGAGGTTAACATTTTGCAACTGCATAAAATATCATCCCGTTGGGAACTCTATAAATATTTCAAGATTTTTTTTTCTATTCTGTTAATTCTGGTTTTATGCTATTCTTATGAATGTGGGTGGGGGTGGTTACAGGATGAGTACTGAAAGTCCATAATTTTTGGGCTTACACTTGAGGAAGTAATTTACTCTAGTGCTATTGTAGCACTGGTTCTTTTATATGAAATGCTTAATTTGAATGCAGGACAGTTGGATTTTTATCTTGAAACCATATTCTTTTCATATTAATTGCAATGTTTTATAGTCAGTGCTGTTAGTGCATAACTCAGTTGGCTAATTCACATGTAAAAAAGGAAAAAAGCCTTTTTTTTCTTAATAAACAACCAAAACCAAAAATGATGCACTTTTGTTTAAATGCTCAAATGTTAGGAAATGCCAGAATTAATGCCCAAACTGAAGTTCCATTAAGTTCTAGTAGTTAGAAATGAGCATCAGCGTCTCCTTTAGTCACAGTATCACATTTAAAAACAAATTCACCATTGCATTGTAATGCCTTTCTTCTGGAAAAACCATACACATTTGTTCAAATTGCCTACTGGAAGTTTGTACTTCACAATGTGATGTAGGAGAATGCTCTGTCTGTGACTTTCAGTCTCCTTTCCTCCCTTTTTCCAGGTGCACCAGTAGTAGCCCAGGTCTGGAAGACCATGTTGTGGATTCTCCTCAGCTGGAGAATCATAAGTAAGTTTGACAGTGGCTTAGATTCTGGAGCTTGTTTTCTGTGTATTGTGCTGACTTTGCTCTTGTTGTTGCCTCATAATGTTGTTTGTGTTTCTTGCAGTCCTTGGTCAGCAGCGTCACCAGCCAGCTCTCCTGTGATGGCACCTGTCATGTTTTCAGCTATTGTAGAGGAAGAACTCCAGCAAGAGGCTGCTCTTATTAGGAGCAGAGAAAAACCTTTGGCTTTGATCCAGGTAAAGTGCCAAGTTACTGCTGCTGTAAAGTAACACAGTGTGTTTCCAATGGCTGTTTCAGAGATCAGTTATTACTATTAATTATGTATTAGTACATGCTATTTATATGATAATGTTAAATATAATTTAATAATAACTTTACATTGCTCCTTGATAAGGTAGGCCTATATTAAAGTCAGATTGACTACTGAGTCCATGATAAATGTATTCACAGCATCAGAGAATGGTTGAAGTTGAAAGGAACCTCTGGAAATGTCTAATCCAAATCCCTGCTCAGAGCAGGGCCAGTCAGATCAGGTTTCTCAAAGTTGCCATGCAAGGGTGGAGACTAATAGCCTCTCTGGGAAACTTATTCCAGGGACCACTCTCACAATAAAAGACTTTGAAAAACAGAAAATTGCATTTAAATCTGTGCCCTTTGCCTCTTCTCCTGTCTTTGGGCACCACTGAGAAGAGCATGGCTCAGTTGTATTTGTTCTCACCTATCAGATATTTATACACTTTGATAAGATCTCCCAAAGCCTTCTTTTCTCCATGCTAAACGACTGCAGTGTGCTCAGCATCTCTTCAGTGTCAGATGCATCAAGCTCTTAATCATTTTTTGCCTCTTCAATGGACTATCTCCAGTATATTGCCTCTTCAATGGACTATCTCCAGAATATCCGTGTGTCTCTTGTGCTGAGGAATCCAGCAGTGGACCCCGCGCTCCAAATGTGTCTCACCACTGCTGAGTAGAGGGAAAGGGTCATCTATCTCATTTTGATGGCAATGCTGTCCCTCACAGAGCACAGAAGGCTGTGCTTCTTTGCCATATGCACACGTTGCTGGCTAAAAGTCAGCTTTGTCCACCAGAACTCCAGCTACTTTTATGCTGGGCTGCTTACCAGCTTGTCAACTCCCAGTGTGTACTGGTGCCTGGGATTATTCTTCCCAGGAGCTGGACTTTGTGTTTTCCTTTCTTGAACTTCATGAGGTTCCTTGTAGCTCATTTCTCCCGTGTGTCTGGGTCTCTCTGAGTGGCAGCACAGCTGTCTGGTATATCAACCATCCCTGCAGCCTTGATGAGGGTGCACTGTGTTCTATCATGTGGGTTATTGATGAAGATGTTAAACAGTACTGACCCTAGTCTCAGTATTGGTGCTAATACCTGGCATCTAGCTGGACTTTTTGCCACTGGACACAACCCTTTGAGATCACAAGTTCAACCAGTTTTCTGTCTCTCACATGCCATTTATATGGTCTGTTCTTAGGCTTGTCCACTTAAGCTCTTAGTCCATACTTAAGCTGTAACACTTTCCTAGGGATCAAGATGAGGGTTGCTGATAAGTAGTCACCCTATTGCGGTTTTTGAATGTAGCACTGACATTTGATTCCTTCAAGTTCTCAGGAACCAATCTTTCAAAGATTTTTTTTTTTTTGAGAGTGAGGCTTGCAGATATATTAGCCAGCTCTTATCTCAGGGGCTTGAGATTGCTCAAGACTGATCTTGCCACTAAAGACCAAGATGAAGACGACTGTTGGGTCCCCAGCCTTTTCTGTGCCTTTGTCATTCAGCAGTTGTCTTTTTTTGCTGCTGTAGAAGCTTTTTTTGTTGCCCTTCAAGTTCCTTGACAGATTCCGCTACAAATGGGCACTGACTTTCTTAATTCTGTTCTTGTGTGCTTACAGTGTCTTTGTTTTCCTTCTGTGTCACCTTTCTCTGCTTCCACCTCTTATATGCTTCCTTTTTGTTTGAGTTTTGTCAGGAGCTCTTTTTATGTCCATGCAGTCCTCTTGCCACTCTTGCTGGGCTAAGAAGTTCATTGGCATGAACCATTTCTGGGCTTGGAGGAGATGATCCTTAAAATCAACCAGCTGACCTGGACCCCTCTGCTTTCTGAGATCATAACTCTTGAATTTTTTCCAAGCAGACCCCTTCAGATCGTAGTCTTCTCTTCTGACGTCCCAGGTTGTTATTTGCTATTTGTCTTGTTCCTAACTCTCAAGATCCCGAGCTCCAGCATCTCATTGTCATTGCAGCCAAGGCTGCCCTCAACCTTCTTATCCCTGACCAGTCCTTTTTTTGCAAGTATGAGATCCAGCAGTGTCTCCCTTGATCATCTCCTTGATCATCTGTGTTAAGAAGTTTTCACCAATGCAAACCTCCTGGACTGCTTGTGCCCTGCTGTGTTGCCTTTACAGCAGATACTATGGTGGTTCAGTTTCCCATGAGGAGCAGGGCCTGAAAACATGAGGTTTCTTCAAGTTGCCTGAAGAAAATCTCACCTACTACTCCTTCCTGATTGGAGGTCTGTAACAGGCATTCATTCAGGACCAGTAAAGCCAGTTCATAACTATGCCAGTGTTGTAAATGTAGATCTGACACTGACATACATGTTCTTTTTTTTCTTCCAGATCGAGGAATGTGCAATTCAAGATTTATTAATCCACTATGAAGCTTTTGACAACCCTGATGAATTTGTGACTGTTGAAAGGGCTTCACAGGGACCTATAGCTGCACCTATGTGGAACAAGCACTAATCTGTACTCTTCAAAGTCCTCCCTTACACAGTCTTCACAGTTGTATGTGCACTTTTGAAGTTTTAATTCTTGCTACAAGTAAAACAGGACTGGAAGAATAAGAATCATGAAACTTTTAACATCAGCATTAAAACACTGCCCATAATCACTAGGTATTTGTTAGAGAGAATGAAATAATATGTTCACTGTGTCCTTTTCCCACAGTATCTATTGTATGTATGTTTTGAGAGAATTTCTTTAACAAGACATACTATTAGTAATGTTACATGAAGCTGTAGATTGGGAATGCATTTGCTAATCTTAAATTGTAAGGGTTTTTTGTTAAATTTACAGGTGGCTGGAAAGTGAGTGCTTATTTTGTGATTTAATGTGGAATTGAATGTGCAGAATTACACACTTGAAAAGTTTGGGGGATAGTATGTCCTTTAGAGCTTTCTGACCAATTGGGAATATTGGAAAAAAGTTTGTGCTTGAACTTTGTGTAATGGTACAGTTTGATGATGCAGTTTTCCTTAAGTTCCGTGTGCCAGTACTGGTTCTCTGGTTGCTGTGGCCAGTACATTTCACTGTTGTGCCCCAGGCTGTTCCCAAGTGCCCAACCTTTGCCTTCTCCTGGCTCAATTGTATATGTTTTCTACTGTTGTGAGATCAGCCTTTGAGCAGTGAGCTCTGTCATGAAGTAAAGCACACAGTTGGATAGAACGTGGTGGCACTTAATTAGCCCATCTATAGTCTTATTCTGGTAAATATGGTACAGTTTTAGAACCACTGTGTTTGAGGAACAATTCACTTGAAATGCTGAAGGAAATAAATCTGAGCATGCATTATTAAAACTATAGAGATGAGTGCTTGACTGGGAATTTGCAAACACCTAACCTTCAAAGATTATCATAGATGGCTTTCAATAGTGTGTTCCAAAGTTCTCTGTGCCTGGTTGAAACAAATTTGTATATAAAAAAAAAGAAAAAAAAAAGGTAACCTTATTTGCAATATTCTGTCTAGTTTGTCTTGTTTGTGTAGGTGTGTTTGAACTTGTACTTTCTCAGTAGTGTTAGTACTTGCAAACTCTGGAAAACTGGAATTGAGAGAGCTATAGAAAATGAATGTAGAGAATTGATCACTGTGTGATAAAAGAATCTTAAAAAAACCTACGTAGATATGTCTTAATGATTTCAGGTCAAGCTACACCAAAAAAATTCCCCACAAAAATTGTAAACAAACGCAATAAACCATAAAATCTTGATTTACACAAAGTTAATATACTTCTATGTGCTGTCTATATATAATCAATGATTTAGGTAACTGCAGAGTGATCTAAAAGTATTTCTTTTCTGTATGAAACAAGAACTGTAGGCATTTTGAAGCTGCACGGGTGAAAAAAGATGTAACTTTTAATTCTGTTTTAAATTCTACTGGTGATTCATTCACTATACTGATGATACTGCTTGCAGTAAAGGCTTTACTTGATGCACTGCAGGGCTTTAGGGCCTGCTGAAACTATACTTCTGATTTAAAAGGAAGCTTATGTACTGTGAGAAACAGCTATAAAGGAAGTGGACCTTTCCAGGTGTGAACCCAATTTGTTATCAAATGTAAAATTATTGTAAAGTTCCTAATTTGTGGGGTTTTTTTCTTTTCAAAATATGCTGTTTGAAATCTCATTCTCCTGATATTGTAAGAGGATTGATGCTTCCACTGTGCCAGGGAGCTTGATGCTTTAAGTTCTGGGTTTATTGTCACAGTTTGTTTAGGCATCATCACTTATATGTAATACTCCTTAACAAAAATAAGGAATGATCAGTGTGCCACTCTTCTTGAGCTGAGAATGTTTTTGAACTGTTGTGGTAGAATAGCTTAAAGTTAAGGCTAAACTGTGACACAGAAGGCTGGCATTTTCTAAGTCAGATGCCCAAGTTTGTGACCTTTCTCATAATGCTAAAAATGAATTCCGTCTTTGTTCACTCAGCTCTAGTAATGGCTTGTCATTTCTGGGCTTATTAATTCCTTTAACTTGCACCAAAACAGGGTGGAATTCCCAGGTTCCTACAAACATAAAGCAACACCTCAGAGTTTGCAGTAAAAACCAATATTTAGCATACAGATATATAGTTTCAAGGAAATGTATTATGGCTAATTAGTGTAAGAAATGCAAAGTTATCAAAAGGATTCTAGTGAAATATTTGTTATATCTCAAACCAACCAACCCCCAAAACAGGTTTCTTGAACAACAGTAAACATTTTGTCTTTTCTTCATCGTTCATTATCCCCAACCTCAGTCACTTCTTAAAAAATGGAAGGATAAGTAAAACTTGCAAATGTTTTCACATTAAAATGGAGAAAAAAATACATCTAAAATTCTAATAGTACTGCACTGCCTTCAGCATGTGCTATTATAGTCGTGTCAAGGCATTTGAGGAATGTATAACTTTTCTGCATTGTATATTGAAATGAAAATGTAAGTAAAGTAGGAGACTTCAGTCAATTAGAGAACCTTAACTGCTTTTGTTCCTCAAGAGGAGAGGTTGTTTTTTAGTGAATAATCTGACAGTAGAGTATCGTTGAATGGAATCTCCATATAAGGACTGATGATACAATCTTTCACAGAAGAGCATTGACAAAAAAATTACTAAATTTCCTAATTTGACTTGTATAAATCTTGATGATACCTTCCTACCATATGTTTTTTAACTGAATTCCCCATTCCCTGCCCCTTGTGATTGGTGTCATTTATAGGTGGCAACAGGACCTTTTAAAAAGCTACGTATTCTAAAATGAAAGCATTCATGAAGGCTCTACTGCAATAGTCAAGTTGTGGAACTGAACTTCTTTAAAAGCCTTTGGACTTTGAATGATTTTGGTGTCCATTTGTGTCCCCACGTCCTCCCATCCCCCTCTTTTCTTTTTTTGTAAATAATACAGTGAGAGACTCTTTGAGCTCTTTTGAAAGTGCTCAACTTGAGAAGTTCATTGATCGTTCTGCTGTTGTAATCACATTTTGCAGCCCCTTTGCAATCTGAACTCTTTCTTACCCAAAGAATTGCTTGCTCTAATGTAAAGACAACACAAGTCAGAGTAGAACACTGGATTCTTAGATCTCACTCTAAATATAAAGGTAAAAGATTTACACTGGAATTAAGTAACTTAAACTCTTAAACCTTGACTTGCATGATGTCATCAGAGAATGTTCCTTTCCAGTAATAGGAACTGGTCAATTAAAGTATTAAAAGATTTCAGAATGGATTCCATCCATTATACTCCAAAGAAAGTTTGTAAAGCTCCACCAAAGACCCTGTTAGTTAAACCAGAGGGAAAGTTTTTCTCTCTTTAACATGTGATGTTCTGTAGCCTGGTCAAGTGAGATGTTAAGGCATCCAAAAGGCAAATCCTTCCTGTCAAGACTCTAGCTGTGGCAGACCTCATAAGTGCCAAGAGGGCAGAGACTGTATTTGTAGTATTTTAGGTGTCTATCCTTGAAAAAGAACTTATTAATTGTAGAAGGCCAACAAATTCACACACATACAATACATGTATGGAAAGGCTTTTAGCAATGGTGCAGCAAAGGTATTCTTTGAGTTCAGAGAGTTCCCCTAATGTTTGTGAGAGATTTTTCTTGGATGAGAGAGTTGCATCTGACGCAAACTCTACCTAGAAAGTTTTTGCTTTTCAGGAAACTTTCCTGAACTATGATGTATATCATGGCACCAAAAAAACACCAATTTTGTAGCAGCTTTCAGATGGATAAGACCTACATGGACTTACGTTACACTAGTGCTTTCAACACTAGGAGCCTTGAAGGCCTTTTCTGGAGGAAGGCAGTTGGATGTAAAGAAACAAGCATCTTCTGGAGATGAAGATACTCTTCAGGTGAGCTATCTTTATTGCTCCAGCAGCAGTTCTGCCTTCTTTCCCCCTTTCCCTTCCTTTCCCCCCTTTTTTATTCTCCCTTTCCCCCCTTTTCTCTTTTATTCTCCCTTTCACCTTTTCTTTTGCTTTTATTTCTCATACCGAATGCTATTTCTTTAGCATGACCTTTTCCCCCCTTTTTTCTCTCCTAGCACTTGAATAAAATGAGAAAAGAAATTGAGCAAACTTGCAACGGCTTCAGATAAGGATTGGCAGGAACTAATACTAACATATTATACTAATAAAAGTTGAAACTCTGCTCTGTAGGTCAGCCTTGAAGAGTGTACTCAAGTTTATCAAAGTGTTGCTTAAACCATGTTGTATTTCCTGTAATTCGAGTGACTGAAATGCCTGCAGTCTTCTGTTCGGATGTGATGTGTATGGGTATCAGGGCCTGAAACTGGGCCTTGAAGTAGGAGTTATGTGACTGAGCTGCTGTTGCAGACAGGAAAGAGGTCGGCAGTTGAGTCAAGGGAGTGTGAAGATCCTGGAGTGGGCTTCTGAAGGCTGCTTAGTGGAGTTCTCTCCAGGTCTGGTGCCTGCCTTGAATGGGTCTTCTCCAGCTCCATTCAGACCACATGAAGGTACTTGAATTTGCATGTCTCAGCCTTTCCAAAGAAGGAAAAGAACTTTTTGGTTTGTCTTTTCCCAGGAACAGCATGAGTTTGTCAAAAGCATGAGGCTTTGTGCAAGTGCATTTTCTTTGGGTAGCCCTTCTTGGAGGATGCTTTTAATACCCAGTCAAAACCTTCTATAGGATTAATAATTTCACAGTGGGATAACAATATTCTCATTCAACTGCATTTTTTTTGAGAAGAAACCGATCCTGAAAGTTCACAAGATCTGAGTTAAGGGATGGTTTAGAACAGACAATCACACTCCCCTTGATCCTGATTTTTAGAGTTGCTTTAAAATACGTTCTTTTAATGTTTGGGGTCAATTCTTCCAAATTGTGCATAAACTGTTCAGATAATGAAGGGAGTAAAACTGTTAAAAGCCTGGGTATGTTTTATTGGTTTTTTTCTTCTGATTTCATTTGCATAAAGGATATAGCATGCATGAGAACTAGATAAGTAAGCAAACAAACAAAAGGCAAATTTACCTTAGAGCAGACTGAAACAGATCCACTGCGTATTCTCTCAAGTACTAATGTACAGCTGGGGGAAAGCCGAGAGTCAGTTCTCTCCCTTCTCCTAATAAAAAATAATCATAATTTTCATGTATCATTCTCAAATAAGAAAGTAGGCAGGAAATATGGGCCCAAAAGTTTTTTTTATCATTCTCAATACTTCAAGATTTCTTCACCTCCCCCCCCCTTCCATATTCTTTAAAAGTTTTTTCAGGAAGATAAGGAGAATGCAACTCCTGAGTCTGTGTTCTTAACTAATTTCTCACAGCACTAAAAATATTTACAGGTCTCTGTCTCCTCGAATTGAAGTGCCATTAAAGAAGAAGATGAGTCTTCTTCACCTAGTCATTTCACTGTTCTGTAATTCTGCAGGAATATGTCACGTACGTTTGTCAGGCACTGAACCCTGACTACAGGGAAATAGCTGCCTGTGCTATAGGTTATGTGGTTGTGATGGTGCCAGGTGCCCTTTGCTTTAAGCACAGCAGCTGTACCTGCTGCATGAGCCTGGCTGCTGTCCCTGTACAGGAGGTGAAGAGGTCATGGGAGCTGCACAGGGAATACAAGCTACTTGCTCCTGCTCCTGCTCAACTCTCTCCAGTCATCCTGATTCATCAGCTGTGACTGCCTTCAGCGTGACTGGGCTTCTCTGGGTATTTTCGATCTTCTGCTACAGGGTTTTTTCTGAAGGGAACCCTACCACTTCTGCTGAATGTCATAGATGGCAACACAGCACTTCCTGGTGAGAACTGTGCTCATGACATTTGGTGTCAGAATACTGGGAGCAACTGCTGATACATTAGCATAAAACAAAAAGATATAAAGGATGTATTAAGCATAAAACTGTTTTTTGTTTTCCTTATACACACATACAGATATTTTTGCTTACCCTGCCTTCTGTATGCTGCCTTTATTGCAATAGAAGGGAAAAATATGCAGAATATAAGTCTTTTTTCCCCACTGTATTTTAAGATGTTTACAAGACACACTGTCCACGTTCATGGATACTGCAAAGATGGAATGAGCTGTGAGTGCAGCGGGGTTTCCGGGATCGCATCTTTGTGTTACACATACAGCTTGTAGCAAATGGGCTGAAGGAGAATGTGTGTGCATGCACGTCTGCATAGCCATATTTGCTTCTCTTTGTAGAATTAGAATATATTGCACCACTTCAACAAATACAGCTAATGTGTTATCTCTTCCCTCCATCTGTGTGTACTGAGTGGTAGTGAACCTTTTCATCTGAACTTTATGCTTTGCAAATGTTAACAATTACGTCTCACTGTATTTGTGAGTTACACTAACTGTGGACTGTTCACCCAGCTTCCAGGTGGTGGCTGTCAGCACTCAAGTAGGAATTTGGTTAGTCTAAGGTTAAATGTACTCATTTATGGTCATGTCTTTAAGTCTTTAAGTTTTTTTGTTCCAGTCCTATATGGAGACTGTAGCTTTTCTGGGATCAGCTATATAGAAATTCCTTTCAACCAAAACTTGTTCTCTTTCTCTGACCGTCTTTATAAAGCAAGTGCATCTGCTGCCAGAAAATGCTCCTCTGGGCTCCCAGCTGTTTGGTTATATCTGTTCATTACTGTTCTGAAGGGGCTGTAAGCCCTTCACAAGCTGATCAGGTCATATTTCTCTTTTGTTCTGTTTCCATGTTCATGAGCAATTTCTAGTCTTGTAAACTAATGTTTTTGTAAAAAGTGCTTGACCTGTTATTGACAAGTGTATGATGGTTGTGATTACAAGTTTTAGTGTGATGATGTCACTTTAAATAGGGAAGCTTAACTAGTTGAACTGGTAATGATGAATTCCTTGAGGGAAAGCACACTAACCTATGGCAGGAACTGCACAAAATAATAAGTACCACTTAGGTGGAGAAGTGATGGGCTGACTGTAAGGTGTCTGAAAGTGAACTGCAAAGAGAAGAAAATTGAGTTTATGTCCTCTGCGGTTTCTTGTTCATGTCGTAGAAGTAGTTTTACAGTACATCTTTTACATATTTCTGCACATCATTTTTTTTTTGCATCACAAGTTCAGTCCATCTCTATGTTAAAGATACTGTATTATCTTAGTACTATCAGGACAAGAAAGAAGCAAAGAGAAGGTGAAGATTTTAATCACAACTTGTATTCATCTCAACACAGATATTCTCTTTGAGGTGTTTAACAGGTAACATCTTTCATCTAACCTGTAAGAACAGGCGGTAAACAACTTCTGAGTCTCTAAAATGTCCTCTTGTAAATCTAGGAAAGTTTTGACCTGAAATTCCTGTTATTTGAAGCAATAAAATTAAAATTATTCCCAGTAGTTAAGCTGGGGGCAGGGGGAGTGGGGGTGGCAGAAGAGAGACAAGGAAATGGTTAAACAATACAATAAAATAATAATAAAAAAAAAGGCATGAGCATAACTTGATTGTTTAAGGGGAAAAGAGGAATATATTTAGATTTCAAAGCATGTGGTATTATTTGATACGTATAAGATTTCAGGGCTGGACAGCAATGCAAGCAGAGGTGGAAGTTGCACTCCCAAGGACACTCTTCTGTCTGGAATTCTGAAAACTCATTGTAAGTTGCAAGCTGCAATTGTTTATGCTGCCCTTTATTCACTTTCATCTTACAATTTCCAACCTCTTCTTTCCTAGAAACAATAAACTCAGGTTTTACTCAGGCCTTTTCCCCCTGTTCCTTTGAAGCTTCAGAAGGAGCAGCAATAACTGAAGGTCTAGTGTTGAAAACCATTGCAAAATGAAGGTAACTACTGACCTGGTGCAAACTTTTGTTAGAACATGAAATCACTTTTTGCAACATCTTTTGTCTTGTCCTGTTTTGCAGAGGTCAGCATAAGCTTGTCTTCCGTTACCTTTCTGTCACACAATGTTGGAAGTCACAATGGTTACATCTGTAGTCGGGGGTTCCCTCTTGGTAAGCTAGTTCTCTCACCAAGGGAAAATTAAATGCCCATGCTTTTGGACTGTCTAGGAATATTTAAAGGACAGGCTTTCCAGTTGGAGTGTTCAGAGCCTGCATTCAAACAGTTGGATCTTTGAAGGGGAATGGCCCTAAATTTGGGGGAAAACACCAGTAGAAAAGGTAATGCCTAAAGACTAATGCCATCAGTCTTAGTACATCTGTCTCCTTTTCATTTTATGAAGAGAGTGTTCCCATTTCCCTCCACTTAGGATGTGTACCCTCTTGCCTTTTCCTTCCCTGTGCTTTGGATGAGACAGCACTGATGGATCAAAGAGATCTTTACTGGCTGTATTCATCTTAGGCCTCACAACCTACTTGCATCCATGTTTCTGTGTTAGTAAGATTTTAGGGGGAATGCTGTCAGAGTTTGCTTATTGATAGTGTACTGTTTACTTGTTTCAATTGTTTCATGAATGGGAAAGGATCTCTCTCTGTTCACCACCTCCCTTCACATCCGCATTTATATGTCCTTCTCAGCTTTACTTAAAGGAGTTGTTGATAGGGAATGTCTGCATGGTCAGAATTAACTTTAAACAAGAGTTTAAAACAGATTACCATGTCATTCATTGTATAACATTATAATATATATATTGCTATTAATGTGGTTCTGTTGGGGTGAGGTCTTGACCACATTCTCAGAAACCTTACTGCAGGGACAGAAATATGAAAGTCCAGCAAGCTCTTAAAGCTTTGTTAGCACAAAATGTGTTGTATGTTAAATAGGAAAGGAAATTAATTTATGAACTATTGAAGACGATCTAGTTTGGGTAGGACTTCTTATCTGTACTATGGTAAGATGGGTATATTGGAGAAAAGGAACTCTGAAAAGAGAATTTCTGTATCAGTTCTTTTTAGGCAAGGAAAGCACAGGAATTTAATCTCCCTGTGAAGGTAATGCAAGGAAGTTTATGCCTTTTAAAGGAGCAATGTAATGGACTGAAAATCAATGCTTTACCTTATCACATTTATACTTATCACTGTTCCTTTGTTTTCATCTTAGTCGAACTGGGTTCTCCTGAAGGACTGTAAAGCTGTTTACTTTAGTAATCTCTGGCTACAAAGCTGAGGAATATTTTGAAAAATCAAATGTTTTGGCAAGGTAGTTCTCTGTAAACCTATCTGGTTTAGACTACTGCTTCACAAGTTTTTTGCTTGGGAGAAATGGCCAGCCCCAACTTAGGTAGTGGGCATGTGGCTATGTGGAAATAACAAACTTACACATTCTACTCTTTAATATGGTCTTGTAAACAACTGTACACTGCATATCATGACTAGATATTCACTAAACTATGATGTGTGGATCAGGACTTTTGTTTGTTTGTTTTGTTTGTTTTGTTTGTTTCATGATCTGTTCTTTGGGGTTGGTTTTTTTGGTTTGTTTTTTTTTTGGTAAATGTCACCACTCCGTCCACCCACACCTTCTTCCCCCCAGGTGAAGCTGCAGATGAGAAATGAGAAGTATAGAGACACTGGCTCTGGTTAGGGATTGTGGACTAGCATATGAAGAGTCTCCTCCCACTTAAGTCCAAGGAAAATTTAGGTTAAATCAAGTGGGAGTAGTTATGCCTTGCATTATTATTTGGACACTTATTTTCAGCAAGGATGATGGGTCAGGTAAAAACTGTTGGAAATGTCACTTTCTGTTTCATTTTTGTCAGTTCTGGCATTTGGGAAGAAACAGGAACAGTTCCATGTTTTCATTCTGGAAATATTAGTAATAGCTCATAGCAGCTGGAGGAGATGCAGTGGGTAGAGCAGGAAAGTACAAACATGTGACAATTGAAAGATTTATCATAGAATAAAAGTTGTTCTTTTATTTATTGAGAACATTAATCAATGTCCGTTCTGGAAGAAGGAAGATTTTATGAATAGGAATTTAATATTTCTTTAATTAACATATTCAAAGTGACATCTGTAAGTTCAGGGTTGGATGTTCACAATGCTGCTTTGGACTCTGAAGCAGTATACTGACATCCAGCAGATTCAAGAGCTGGTTTATTGACTCTTACTCTTGTCTAGATATTTCTCGCATTTTTAATAACATCTCTTTTGGATTCTACTGCTGACAGCATAATGATGATTAATTTCACATACTGGATGTTGAATTCCAGTTCATGGGAAGAGAAACTAAAGCCTAAGTGAAAGTGTGAAACAGAGATGAAAAATGAATTCACAGAGTTCTGTGTCCTGTTGAGCTGTACATATAGAGTATTTCTCTTGCAGTTTTTCAGATTCTAATCAGATGCTAGTTTTCCAGCCCTGTTTCCCCCGAAGTATCTGTGCCTTGAATATCTGCTAAAAGTATGGCTGCTTCTTCATGTACTCTCCTGTGGTGGTGCAGCTGTGGTACAGTTCAGCTGTTGTAGATGCAATGTATCGAACTTGAGCCTTTGCAATATTTCTGGCATTCTTCTATCAGTTTGCCATTTTGGATCAGGCTGAAAGGGAGAAAAAAAAATTCAGTTGCATTTATTTTAATGTCTTATACATTGAACTGACTGAAACGCTGCCTTGCAGTAATAACATTATGAAGGTCTGGGTTAAGGTTCTATCATGGTATTTTGATGGTAAGTACTAATTATATAGTACAGAAAGCTTGCTTGAGTAGAAAAGACAAAAAAGCAAAAATTACTTTCTCATTAAACCATTTCATGCTCTTGACCTGTGTCATGGAGGTTATGGTAACTCCTAGACAGTGGTATGGAGGTATAGGCAGCTAAGCAGCAAAGAGGAGGATGGAGAGCAGACTGAAATCAGGAACCAGTTTCATTCTCATGCACCCTCACATAGTCACATCCATGGCAGGAAATGCTTCCAAATGAGCAGAGAAAATTTCAAGCAAAATTGACCTGGTCCCCTGTGGCTAAAAGTATTTCAAGCATACAAATTATCAAAGAGACTCTTTTGGTTCCCTCCTGTTCTGTGTGAGACAGGAGTGAGACAAGAATTCATTGTCCTGGTTCTGTTTCTTCTTGCACATGTGCTGTCTTCACCAAGTAAAACGTCCTGAAAGTTGTTTTCAGTTTTTTTACGTAAGATCATAGCTCCCTATTCAGGGAGACTGCATCACTTTTGCTTCTGTCACATTAGTTTGAGACAGTAAATTTAAAATCAAATCATGTTGTCTTAGGGTAGATTAGATGACTTCTTTATATGTTTGTGTCATGGTTTAGTCCCAGCCACCAACTCAGCCCCACACAGCTGCTTCCTCACCCCTGAGCAGTGGGATGGGGGAAAGAATTGGAAGGGTAGACGTGAGAAAACTTATGTGTTGAGATAAAGACAGTTTAGTAGGTAAAGCAAATACTGCACATAAAAGCAAAGCAAAACAAAACAAGGCATTCACTCCCCACTTCCCATGGGCCAGCAGGTGTTCAGCATTTCCCAGGAAAACAGGGCCCCATCACTGGTAATGGTGACTTGGGAAGACAAATGCCATTAGTGTGAACATCCCCTACTTCCTTTTTCTTTCCTAGCTTTATGTGCTGAGCATGATGCCATATGGAATGGAATGTTGCTTTGGTCAGCTGAGGTCAGCTGTCCTGGCTGTGTCCCCTTCCAGCTCCTTGTGCCCTTCTCAGAAATATGAAAACATCCCTGTATTATCAATACTGTTTTCAGCACAAATCCAAAACACATCCCCATGCAAGTTAATATGGAAAAAATTGACTCTATTGCAGCCAAAAGCAGCACAATTTGTCAATACAAAATTATCTCCAACCTGAACAAACACAATGTTCTCCATACTAATGGTGATTCACTGAAGTGCTCAGTCCTACATTGAAGGAAATTTGTAAGTAAGTTCTTTCATGTATGTAGCAATATCTCCCAGGGAGAAAGATTGATGCTTACAGAGCTTTTGTATTTCTAGCAGATCTGGGCTTCTTGGACACTTCGTAATCATCTTTCTTCTGAATGATCAGTCCTACTCTTGTTTCTGTCTGTGGACATGCTAGAACCAGTGGCCTCTATAGATGTTTAGGTTGAAATATTTCAGCATTGATGTTGTCAAGGAAGAGGGGTTTTTTCAATTAAAAAAGGTATTCTTTGGGATTTTAATAGAAGATTTGGTTTTCCTCTGTATGTGACAGTGATATGGTGGTAATGTTATATACACATATTTCTACAAACTAACTGCAAGAAAACAACCATACTCTTCCACTGAAATACTATTGGGTCTTTTTTCTTCTTTTTTTTTCTTTCCTTTTTTTTTGTGTTTTCTCCATTTTTTCCATTTTCTTTTTTTCTTTTTTTTAGAATTTTTAAATTTTTTCATATCATGACTAGATATTCACTAAACTATGATGTGTGGATCAGGACTTTTGTTTGTTTGTTTTGTTTGTTTTGTTTGTTTCATGATCTGTTCTTTGGGGTTGGTTTTTTTGGTTTGTTTTTTTTTTGGTAAATGTCACCACTCCGTCCACCCACACCTTCTTCCCCCCAGGTGAAGCTGCAGATGAGAAATGAGAAGTATAGAGACACTGGCTCTGGTTAGGGATTGTGGACTAGCATATGAAGAGTCTCCTCCCACTTAAGTCCAAGGAAAATTTAGGTTAAATCAAGTGGGAGTAGTTATGCCTTGCATTATTATTTGGACACTTATTTTCAGCAAGGATGATGGGTCAGGTAAAAACTGTTGGAAATGTCACTTTCTGTTTCATTTTTGTCAGTTCTGGCATTTGGGAAGAAACAGGAACAGTTCCATGTTTTCATTCTGGAAATATTAGTAATAGCTCATAGCAGCTGGAGGAGATGCAGTGGGTAGAGCAGGAAAGTACAAACATGTGACAATTGAAAGATTTATCATAGAATAAAAGTTGTTCTTTTATTTATTGAGAACATTAATCAATGTCCGTTCTGGAAGAAGGAAGATTTTATGAATAGGAATTTAATATTTCTTTAATTAACATATTCAAAGTGACATCTGTAAGTTCAGGGTTGGATGTTCACAATGCTGCTTTGGACTCTGAAGCAGTATACTGACATCCAGCAGATTCAAGAGCTGGTTTATTGACTCTTACTCTTGTCTAGATATTTCTCGCATTTTTAATAACATCTCTTTTGGATTCTACTGCTGACAGCATAATGATGATTAATTTCACATACTGGATGTTGAATTCCAGTTCATGGGAAGAGAAACTAAAGCCTAAGTGAAAGTGTGAAACAGAGATGAAAAATGAATTCACAGAGTTCTGTGTCCTGTTGAGCTGTACATATAGAGTATTTCTCTTGCAGTTTCTCAGATTCTAATCACATGCTAGTTTTCCAGCCCTGTTTCCCCCGAAGTATCTGTGCCTTGAATATCTGCTAAAAGTATGGCTGCTTCTTCATGTACTCTCCTGTGGTGGTGCAGCTGTGGTACAGTTCAGCTGTTGTAGATGCAATGTATCGAACTTGAGCCTTTGCAATATTTCTGGCATTCTTCTATCAGTTTGCCATTTTGGATCAGGCTGAAAGGGAGAAAAAAAAATTCAGTTGCATTTATTTTAATGTCTTATACATTGAACTGACTGAAACGCTGCCTTGCAGTAATAACATTATGAAGGTCTGGGTTAAGGTTCTATCATGGTATTTTGATGGTAAGTACTAATTATATAGTACAGAAAGCTTGCTTGAGTAGAAAAGACAAAAAAGCAAAAATTACTTTCTCATTAAACCATTTCATGCTCTTGACCTGTGTCATGGAGGTTATGGTAACTCCTAGACAGTGGTATGGAGGTATAGGCAGCTAAGCAGCAAAGAGGAGGATGGAGAGCAGACTGAAATCAGGAACCAGTTTCATTCTCATGCACCCTCACATAGTCACATCCATGGCAGGAAATGCTTCCAAATGAGCAGAGAAAATTTCAAGCAAAATTGACCTGGTCCCCTGTGGCTAAAAGTATTTCAAGCATACAAATTATCAAAGAGACTCTTTTGGTTCCCTCCTGTTCTGTGTGAGACAGGAGTGAGACAAGAATTCATTGTCCTGGTTCTGTTTCTTCTTGCACATGTGCTGTCTTCACCAAGTAAAACGTCCTGAAAGTTGTTTTCAGTTTTTTTACGTAAGATCATAGCTCCCTATTCAGGGAGACTGCATCACTTTTGCTTCTGTCACATTAGTTTGAGACAGTAAATTTAAAATCAAATCATGTTGTCTTAGGGTAGATTAGATGACTTCTTTATATGTTTGTGTCATGGTTTAGTCCCAGCCACCAACTCAGCCCCACACAGCTGCTTCCTCACCCCTGAGCAGTGGGATGGGGGAAAGAATTGGAAGGGTAGACGTGAGAAAACTTATGTGTTGAGATAAAGACAGTTTAGTAGGTAAAGCAAATACTGCACATAAAAGCAAAGCAAAACAAAACAAGGCATTCACTCCCCACTTCCCATGGGCCAGCAGGTGTTCAGCATTTCCCAGGAAAACAGGGCCCCATCACTGGTAATGGTGACTTGGGAAGACAAATGCCATTAGTGTGAACATCCCCTACTTCCTTTTTCTTTCCTAGCTTTATGTGCTGAGCATGATGCCATATGGAATGGAATGTTGCTTTGGTCAGCTGAGGTCAGCTGTCCTGGCTGTGTCCCCTTCCAGCTCCTTGTGCCCTTCTCAGAAATATGAAAACATCCCTGTATTATCAATACTGTTTTCAGCACAAATCCAAAACACAGCCCCATGCAAGTTAATATGGAAAAAATTGACTCTATTGCAGCCAAAAGCAGCACAATTTGTCAATACAAAATTATCTCCAACCTGAACAAACACAATGTTCTCCATACTAATGGTGATTCACTGAAGTGCTCAGTCCTACATTGAAGGAAATTTGTAAGTAAGTTCTTTCATGTATGTAGCAATATCTCCCAGGGAGAAAGATTGATGCTTACAGAGCTTTTGTATTTCTAGCAGATCTGGGCTTCTTGGACACTTCGTAATCATCTTTCTTCTGAATGATCAGTCCTACTCTTGTTTCTGTCTGTGGACATGCTAGAACCAGTGGCCTCTATAGATGTTTAGGTTGAAATATTTCAGCATTGATGTTGTCAAGGAAGAGGGGTTTTTTCAATTAAAAAAGGTATTCTTTGGGATTTTAATAGAAGATTTGGTTTTCCTCTGTATGTGACAGTGATATGGTGGTAATGTTATATACACATATTTCTACAAACTAACTGCAAGAAAACAACCATACTCTTCCACTGAAATACTATTGGGTCTTTTTTCTTCTTTTTTTTTTCTTTCCTTTTTTTTTGTGTTTTCTCCATTTTTTCCATTTTCTTTTTTTCTTTTTTTTAGAATTTTTAAATTTTTTCTTTAGTTTTTGATGTTTAAGTTTTTTCCCTTCTTCTTTTTTTTTTTTAACCCTGTAAAGATTTGTCTGTAGCTAACAATACTCTAAAATATAAAAGCTGCTGCCAGTGCTATGAGCTCTCATTATCTCTTTACCACTTAAATTGACTTCTGCAAGTATCATGACCACTTAACCCAGCGTCCTGGGCAGAATTTGTCAAATCTGACTTTTCAGAAATAGCCTTCCCTCTCATAGTGGCTCTGACTTTTTACAACCCTTTTGTTCTTGATGATCCACTCATCTTTTAAGCAATGCTTTCAGTCTGATTCAGAGGACTGAAACAGGTGAATGAAGAAGCAGCAATGAAGCTTTCCTGGTGGTCAGCAAGATTCATGTTTGGGTTTGTTTGTGCTGTAGATGGGGGCTGAAGGCAAATCCTAGAATGCTTTTGTTTCCTCCTATCCCTAGTTTTTAAAGTATTCTCTACTTATTCAGTAATTTTACATTTGAAAAAAATCCTATTTTTCTTGTGCTGAAAAAGAGCTTCTGAAAGGGAAAATGTCAGTGGCTCTTCCAATGTAAAACTTCATATTCTTACCTTCCTTTTCCATTCTAAACAAAGAAAACTACTTTATATTAAAAGACTGACAATAACCTAGTGAATTAAGAATTTAAAAACTCAGCAAGTTTTGAAATTGCAACATTAACCTAATCAAATCGTGATGTAATGCAACTCTTTTACATTTAATGCACACAGTCTTTTTGAAAGACAACTATCTATAGGTCTTCTGGAATACTCTGAGCAGTTTTGTCTTCTACAGTAGCGGGTTGACTTTGAATCTTACTTCCTTAGCTTCAGCTTCCAATCATTTGCTTTGTGTGCAATGTATTTATAATATATGTATATTTATAATATGTATGTATTTATAATCCCAGAGTATGTAACTGAGTAACAGCTCTTGCTGGAAACTTTCTGGATTTTTTATTCTTTTCTTCTTGAAATCCTCTTTGAAATGTGAATATCTGGGTTCCATGATCCGATACAGCACTCCACTGAAGTCATAGTATAACCAGATTATGAGATATATAAAGTTTCCCTGCTTTTCTCATCTGACTTGTTGACACACACAAAAATCCTGGTAACCCTTTCACCTCATACTCGGTGTTTATGTTCATCTTATTATCCCTACTTTTCCATCATCACTGTTTTCTTGGGTAATCTCTCATACTAACAAGTGGCATTCATTTTTGACTCTATAGGTATGGTTTCACATTCATGCAAAATTAATGTTATGTATTAGGAGTTATGTATTAGGTGCGTACATGTCTGTTGCATTCAGAGGTCACAGTGGCCTTTTCGAGCACCTTCTGCTATCTCTGCAGTAAAATGATACCTGTGAAAGTGAGCTGGGCTTGCTTTCCTGTTCAGCTTTCTGGCTGAAGTAGATGCATTTTCTCCCAGGAGTCATTTCAGGTGTGGTAAATATCACCACTGAGGAAGGACTGGAAAAACTGAAGTTATTTAGTCTCAAGAAAAGAATAGAAATGGATCTTTCAAAGCAATAGGAACGTACTGCACAGCTGGACCATTGAGGACTTGACTTAAACACTGCGATAACACCTAAGGTGAAGCCTTGCCATGACTTTCCTAGGCAGTCTTAATCACTGAAGTCTTTAAAATTAGGCTGGATGAAGGCAGGTGTAGATAATCCCAACTCAGGATAAGGTGAACTAGGTCCCCATCCAAGCCATTTCTTCTGTTTCTCATGTAGATAGCCTCCTGCTTAGTAGTTCACCTGAAATCATGATCAACATCCTCCTAAAATGGGAGCACTTTCTGCCCCTGCTGACATCTGTATGATGTTATACCTTTATACCTTTGTATAAAGACAGTTGTTATGTGCAAGGTTCTGCATTAAAAGTTGTTATTATTACAAGGAACTTTTAGTATTTTTAGTGAGGAGTTGTTATTAACGGTTGATATTCATGAGTCATGGAGCTAAGCATTCAGACTTGCCACTTATTAAGAGCACTGGCAATTTTTTCAGGACAAATTATTTTAGAGTAATTAATAACAACCCTAGAGAGCTACCAAATCTCCACAAATGAATGCTTGGAGGGAAAAAAATTACAGAACTAATAGACATCAAAGCATATATCTCATGTGCCGTGGCTGAATAACAAGATTTCACTGATTATCAATTTTTACTGCTTGGAAATTACTTTTCTTTAAGCATAATCAGAAATTATTTTAATTATTTCAGTTTATTTCAGCAAGTGGCTTTTAATATGCATCTGTGCACTTAAAATGCCATTCAGGGCAAGTAGAGCTTGGTGTCGTCTCAACGAAAATAGCGTACTAACACTACTATGCTTGCGTGACTTTGCGTAAAGTGTCCATTTTTAAAACCCCATTATGTTCTTAAAAAAGAGTGACTGTGATTTGGAAAATCCGGTACCTGAAGCAAGAGCCAGGTGCTTTTATCTGGGCAATCAGAAGGATAAGTATAGTGCATAAGTGCCTGGCTTTTAGTGGAGAAGTAAAATAGCAGTCTGGATGTGCCAGTGTGTATGAAAAAGAAAAGCAAGTTGACGCAAGTGCCTGATTGTTTCTGCTTCATTTTACATAGTTTATAGCAACTGCATAGTCTCTTTAGCCCTGGTCTTCTTCATATAGTGTCCCTGAGCCCCTCAGTTGCTGAAAATTAATTATTGGACACCTTCTGAGCACCTTCTTTTGTGTTGAATCATCTACGGAAGCAGAAATTAAACCATTCTGTGAAAAGAGTTCTGCAGTGTTGAGCCTCTAAATTAGGTATAGTAACTGTGGGTTTCAGTTTAAATTAGTTTCCCCCAAGTAAAACAAAGGGCATGAGACTGTTTTGATAAGAAATCACAAGATCATTTAGAGTTTATACATAACAGTTGGCTTTCTAGTGACCTTTGCTTGAACACAAACAACACAGTGATCAAGACTCAGTCAAACTGTATTACAATATTTTTAGTTTAAGCGCATTTCTTGTGGTGATGGTTTCCCAAAGTTTTTTTCACTCATTTATAGTTATAGTTAGCTCAGTCAAAGTAACTGTAGCCTGGCTGATTTAGTTTTAATTTTTTCCCCCCACTTTTGGATGTCATTAAGGAGGTTCACAAATTAAGTCTAAGTGAAGGAAATAAATTGACATTTCTTGAGAAAAGGAAGAGCAAGGCTGAGTAGGGCACTGGAGAAATGCAATGTTTCAGTTTAAGATTGCTTGGGCTAGATACCACTGCAAGAGAGAGAGTATGTAGCATATAAATTTGGTGCCATGGGCTCAGTTCTCACAATATATACCATTAGAATTAGCCCAGAGTTATGCAATCTACCTGTGGTTGATCTCAAAGTGGATGGGGGGACACTCACTTTGCAGTAAGGAGAGGACATCTAGAAGCCTTACAGGGCAGTGGAATGTTGGGTTGGTCTATGAACAAGGCAAATTAAACAATGTGCACAAAACAAATCTGTTTCGAATAAGAAGTGAAATCTACTGTAAAAACATCCTCTCTACTTTGAGGAAAACTTTCTTTCTGCCTTCAGACCTCTTACCCTCTCACCCCATTTACCTCCAGTACACTTAAACTTGCAACTTTCCACTAAGAGCATCTCCTGTGTCTGCACTCTATAGATCTGTTGTTTCCTTCCTCCACTGCACTCCCCCCAACACCCCCATCCTTATTTGTAAGAGTTATGCCCATTGACAACTCTGGAAATATTTATTTATTTCCTGGTTTAGATGATGAAGGTATTTGTGAAGAGTGGCTACAAGATGTGATTTCCCCTGGTGTCCCATCATAACTTTTGTACCTCCTGTTCTTGTGAGGAGATTTAGTGGACCTTTGAATCAGCAGCCTCTACTGGTGAATCTTAGTTGTTAATTTGGAGGTAAAGAAGAATCTGGGGCTGAGGCCAGAGCAGGGGTCTGTGAAGGGTCTGAGTCTCTCTGTGCCAGACCCTCTGCACCGCTGACACACACCAGTAGGACCGAGAAGTCAGAATTTTTTTTAGGAGACCCTTTTTCTTGGACTTTTTCAAACCAACAAGTGGATCACGCTTCTTGGCCTCCCAGTTTACAGTTCCATAGGACTTTTTCTCTGCTAATCATGACTACATAGCATGTTTCTTGAAGCCACACCACTTGCTGACACAGGGCAGGAATGTGAAAAACAAGAAGGCTAGACATCTCAGAAATGCCAAAGGTGAAAATCCCTGCATAACATAGCTGCTTTTTATGGCAATTTAGCAAGTGGAAATGAGGAAGAGAGCCAAAAAGCCTTTAACAAGTTAGGTTTCCACAGACCACGAACAAACAGTGTGTTCTTGGTCTGGAAACTGTAATAGAAACTGACTCAGACAAGGCAGTCCAGAGCAAGATCTTGTTGCTGTGCTTTCCCTCATTATTCCTCCCCATTTCCCACACACATACACACACACACACACATGCACACAAGTCACCACAACAGTTAACATTTGACCATTGATAAAAGGTGTAGCCTTAATTCAAAGCCATAGCCTCTAAATCAACAAAGGAAAAGTCTCAACCCTAGTGGTTAAGATGTGGGTAGCTGTTCAAGTCTTGTACAGGGGTAAGACTATGTGTACTGGCATTAGAAACTGTTGGAAAGAAAGCTAGCATAGTTTTGATTGTTGTGGGTGAACACGGTCTGAACACATTTTGAACCTAGCCTGACCATGAATATTTCCTCTGAAATTAAAACTTCTCCCAGTTGATTGCAGTGTGAGTTATTACTGTATTTCCTCATTTTTCTTCCTGCTAAATTTTTTTCCTGTCACCTTCCTATATGATACCTTTTCTCTTACAATTTCTTGTTATCTCATCATTACATGAAATATTTCTTCCTTGTTTTGTTTTCAGAAACATGTTTTAGAGACAAAACATCCTGTAATTTTCAAAGGTCCCTCCTTTCTGCTTTCCTGCTTGCTGCATCTCATCTCTTGCATCTCCAGTCTCCCAGCAGGTATGCTTAAGATCTTCACATTTCTTTAGTATGACCAAGTGTTTTTACTAAGTCTGAGTCAGTCATTTAAAACAGTGAGGATTACAGCAATTGTTTTGGTGTACAGGCACTGATGGTGGTTGCTCTGGAAAAAACCCTTACTCTCCGCTGAGCGCCCAAGGGTATTATTTCACAAAATGTACACCTACTCCAGAAATGTCAGGCCGTAGGGGAGCAGCTGGAAACCACAGCATGTTATGACTTTCCCTGATCAGCTGCTCTCCAACTGGTGTATAGCTGGAAGTTTGCAGCCACTTAGCTTACCACAAAGAGCATATGGATCAATTTGAATGTCTGGGGGAGGAATGTTCCTTCCCAGCTTTTACTGCCAAATGGAGTGACAATATCTTCTGATTATGTTTGTGCCAATTAGTCCCCAGTTGTGAACTCAAGGTGAACAGCAATCTCTCTGCATCTGCTGATGACTGTGTTACTCAGAATTGTGGAGTGGGCAGGGAAGTTTCCAGGAAAGAATGGACTTGCTTTTGGTACATTTCAGGCATGATGTACCTTGTGCCCTCATCAGTAGCTCTGAGCAGGAATGACCAAGTTTGGGTCTGAAGATACAGCCAAATTTCTGGAATGTTGCATGGCCTGTTGAATTAAACAAAACCAAACTCTGATTCTGAAAAGTGCAGAATAAGAAAATATCCCACAGAAAGGGGTGAATCTGAAGGCATGATGGACTGCTGAGATGGGATGTGCAGCTCGGAGCTCATCTGTTACCTCTACCATGTAAGGATCTATTAGCTGGTTTCCAGTCTAGCTATTCTATTTATATCAACAAGGCAATGTCCTATCAGCAGTCACTTGTGTAGGCTTTTAGTAAAATGTGCATTTGTGAAAAAATCAAAATATAGAGCCATGCCCACTTATGGCAGTTGTGTTCATAAATTGTATTTTTTTGTTTCTTATTTTCAGTGCTTTATCAATTGACTGATGAAAGACTAATGTTCAAGCAAGCTACGTGGCATAACTTTATTTCCTCAGTACAAAACTCTGTGCAAATGAGTACCGAAACAGCATTGCCTGCTTTGGAGTCAGATTAATCTGCTGAAGCTCATGCAGTAGCAAGCTATCAAACAAAATCTCTGTAGGAAATCTACTGCTTAAAGAGATAAGCCAGAAGAAGAGTTTTGCATTTTATGAGGAAGACTGGATGAATGATAAGCATGCTTTGAGAACATTTCTGTCTTATGGATATTAGCCTTACTGAAACATGAAAGGTAAGAACACTTCAGGCCATGTATTTGCAACCATTAACTCAGTTAATTGCCTGTTCGAATTGCAACATTTAAGGATAACCCTCATTTTGTAATTAGAGATATTAATCTGTTCTTTTACTTTTCATGCACAACACATGGCTCCTAGATTACTTTGAACTTTCTTCCTAGGTCTGTCACACAGTTTAAGTATGTCTTTTATTTCCTTTGGTACTGTGTGGGGAAGTCTCTGTGTGTACATGGAGTGGGTGTTTTGCAGTTGGGTTAATGTGTGCAATGATTAATTACAGATCAATACTACTGTTGATAACATTAGTAAGGAAAAATAATCTTTCCATGTAAAAGCTAGTAGAGCCTGGGGAAAGGTGAGCAATTAGCAGGCATGTATAGAGAACATCTGCTAATCTTCCTATGCTGATTATAGTGTTCAATGCTTGGTAGGGTCACATGAAACTGGAGATTTCTTTACATTCTTCTTTCTCCATCAAAGGTATTTTTTCAGGTTTTTTCTTCCATCAAAGATGTCTTAAACTTGATTGTTTGATTCCTTTCTCATAAGCCTGGATTTCTCTAATGTCTCATATTAAGTTGCCACCAAGAAGCAGTTATTTTTATTGCATTTAAAAGGTCTTATTCACTGTCAGTATTATTAAGTAAAAAACCCTGTGAAATGAGTATCTTTCAGTAATGACCTTACTGTTGTTTCGATGTTTTGCCATTATCTGCAGAAGTTCTCATTTATGCTACATTATTCACTAGCGTGTATCAGTGGTGACTGATGCAACATGACAAGATGACAGTCAATGCTTTGCCCCCTACCAGTCAGCTCTACCACTCGTGAATGCCAATAACAGCAATGAGAAGTAACTTCTGGAGGAAGGGTTGGTGTAGTGCCTGCATTGCTGCAGGCATCTCTAAAGATACCATTTTTATGAGATTGCTGAGGAAGTGATGAATTTCAGATGCAAAAGCTGTTTTACAGGGCATTGCTACTAAAGTGTGCTGTGAGATACTTGTGACTTTTTTGATTGCCTTAGGGCTATGTCTAATATCATGAGTCACTAACTCAAGTGCAGAATGTTCTAATGGCATATTAACATTAATGAGAAAATACTGGGAAATCTGAAGACATTCTGAGCACACCAGTAATTCTTCTACTTGTAATTTTGATGAAGTAATGGCTAACTGGGCATTGAAAGAGTTAGCACCAATGAGACAGTAAAATTCTCTTTCAAGGAGTAAATGGTTTGATTTATTGGACTCTTTCTCCAATTTAAATTTTTTTTTACTAAGTAGATCCTATTTATTCAGTCTTGTGGTTTAAAAAGTGTCCTCATTTTTTGTTCTGAATACCTCTGTATTCTTTTAACATGTTTAGTAAGTCTTTGCAGCAAAATAAAGAACATTTAAAACCCCGGAGCTCATTATTAGAAAATTACTTAAACACAATTACTGGAGTTGTTACAAGCTCTTTGTCACAGAAGATAAATTAGTGGAGTTGTTACAAACTCTTTGTCATAGAAGATATTCAAACTTTCACCTGAGACTCCAAACCTGGAAGACTCGTGCTGGTTTTTTTCTTAGATTAGATCATGCTACCACTCAATGTAACTGTGGTATGAAGCATCTCATAGAGTTTACAACTCAGTTGTGTTCACTGATTAGTACATTCTTTCTCATTGATGTGAACTTTCTTTTGATGATGATGTTTTCAAGATTATTTTAATATTCTACATATAATATCTTTTAACATTTTTACCTAGATCTATTTCTGTTTTAAATAGTCTCTTTAATAAATGGGGAGTTCTTTAAAATGTTTTTCAAATAAGGGGATAGGTTTTCTTCAACCACCCAACCTTTCTGTCAGCACCCAAGACCTAAAGCCTGTCCATCTGAAGACATAGCAGCAGTGAGAGGCTTTTGGGATTGAATATGTACAATTGTAGTATGGGAAAATGCTCTACGAAGAACCCAATTGAACAGAAATAAATTTCTGTTTAAAAACAGTGCAGCCATTCATTCATAAGAAAAGTTCTAATGGTCTCACGGTCTCATTACAAAATATTTCTCTCCAACCAGAATGCTGAACTCATCTAATGTAAACATAGTTTCTGATTACAAAAGAACATTTTGCTGGCAGAAATTCGTGGCATTGCATGTATACACTAAGGAAGTACTGAAGTACTTTCCCCCTCATGATATAACTGAAAAGCTATTGTCACTCAAGAAAGAAATAGATCATCCCACTCACACCCTGCAGTACAAAACTGGTAAAAACTTCTAGTGCAGACCCAGGATGATGCGGTTAAAGGAAAACAGCTCCACAGAATAAAAGCAGATGGATTAGTAATAAAAATACTCTTTTACCTTTATAAGCCATGAAAAACCTTCTTTTTCCAGCTTTAAAGACATACAGGTGATGCCTAAAGAAGCTGAGGAAAAAAAATCTCCAAAGCAATTTAATTGGAGATGAGCTAAGAAAAGGATTTAATTCAGTAACAAGATGTGTGCATGTACCCCCGTGTCTCAGATGTTACCATTTATAATACTACCTGTCCAATCCGAGGTTTTCCCACCCTGTGGTTTTGCCTGATCTGCCCCTGGCCTACCCCTGGGGAATTCAGGTGGGTGTCTTTTCAGGACCCTCTCTTCGTCAATCTTCATCTTCTTCAGAGCACAAAGGGTACATGGTCACCCAGTTTCTGGCCATGTTCTGCAGTTTAAGCTAAGATTCAAGCATTCTCTGAACAGAACAGGCCTATCTTAGAGTGAGACTAAACATGTTCTAATGGAATCTAGGGGTAAAATTGATATGGGGAGCATAGAATGGGGTTAGAGGGTTGGTAATCTATGTAGCTTCTGTGTTAAGGGTAAAGGAATGAAATACTGCTGCTTCTGAACCTACTTCTGCTATATAACTACTTATAAAACTTATAAAAATTAGAAAAATCAAAAAACTAAAAGAACCTTAGGGCATCACAGGGAAGAAAAAAGGCTCCTTAATTTTGTTTTTTTTTAAAGCTGTATCTAAGCAAGTTTGGTCTGTAGCTAATTCTTTGAAAGCACATACAAAGATGTTTTTGTTGGAAGATATTTGGAACACCATTACTTGATTGGGATTAGTGAACCAGAGAAAGCTTTTCAGCATGTTCTGGTCAGGGTCAACCTGAGATCATTAAGGAATCTTTCTGTGCACTTACCACCACAGTTACCCATAAACCAAAGCATAATGAGGTGAAATGTTTGTCTCTCTATATTTACTTACCGGTGTTGGATGGTTCTAAGAAAGGCCCAAATAATGTTTTTCCCAGTCTAAGAGGTAACTGTATTGTCCTCTATTGGAAAGTTGATGTTGGTTCAGGAAGCAGGATTTGGACTTCATTTTGTTAGAAAAACATGTTTTATTGCATCTGAGTAATTTCCGTTGATGAAAATTATGCTCTTGAAAGAAGGGTAAATAATGCTGTGTGGAGCTTCAGCACCTCTCATGGGAAACCTATCTCTTTTCATTAACTTATGAAAACATAAAGCTAGGAAATGTGGCTCTTGTTTATGTGTGAATTGTTGAATTATTCAGAGTACAGATGTTGGCTGTGCCTCTTAAAACCTATCAGCTTATCTCCATTAATTTATATTGGTACCCCACCACATTTCGGTGACTGAAGCACTGAGAAGGGGTTTGAAGTGAACTACTACTCTGTATCAAAAAAGGAATCAGAAGATTAAAGAGGGAGTAAATCCAGAAGGGAGAGGGTTGAGCAATGCAGTCTGTGAGAGGCTCTGTTGGTGCTCCCGGAGCTCTCTGGCCCCCATAAAAAAAGAAATGGGAACAGAGAGGACAAATCAGCCTGTAGTGGGGTAACATTTTCACATGAGTTGTAGGTGCATTGTTTTCACATGTTTAGCACTGATATCACTGTTTGTACTACTCATCTTGCATTTACTATTGCATACATCTCATAGTTCTATGTAAGCATAAGGTTGTTTGTGCTGCTCTGAGGATTCCCATTCCTCTATAGAAGGAAACAAACTAGAGATGAAATGATTGTTGAAATGTTTAAGAAAACCATGTGTCAGGAATAATTGTGAGATGGTCCATCCTTGGAAGTGTCCAAGGCCAGGTTGGATGGTGCTTTGATGAACCCTGATCTAATGGAAGGTGTCTCTGCCCACGGCAGATGATAGATGATCTTTAAGGTCCCTTCCAACCCCAACCATTCTATGATTCTATATATGTGTCTGGGCCTTGACACTAAACATAACCTGTACACCATGGAAAATATTTGTTTATTCAAAAGCAGGAATTGGCAGAAAGTTACAAGCACCAAAACCCAAGGCTTTGGGTTTTAGATAGGTTAGCTGCTGTGAAGCATTAATGGCAGATGATGATTTTCATTCCTGGACTACTATATTCTTTTAAAGTCAGTCAGCGAGACTGACAAGGGAATAATAATTTCTTCCTTAATAGAAAGTGTGTAAATTTAGGAGATTATTCTTTATGCAGTGTTGAGCTATTTGGAAAATCATATCTGTTTGATGCTTCAGACATCATAATTTTGAGTGGATTTTTTTCTTGTGGTGGATGATGATGGTTGCTCCAGTGGAAAAATTTAATGTGATATTTGCCTATGCCTTCTGCACTGTAGAGATCTTGTCTTTTTTTGCTTGACCACAAATGAACCGATATATGGTTGCAGCTATCTGTTGAGTTTTGTACTCATGTATGAATGCTTTCAAACAAATCAATGAACAAGGAACAATGGCTCTTCGAAGCTGTGTTTTCCTTGGCTACTCAACCAGTGTCTGGAACGCAGTTTAAGCCAAATATCTGTAGGGATGTCCCTGAATGCAAAATATGGCCTACCCGACATGGACTCTTGCTGTTGTGTCTGCTCATAAGGCTGCCAGATAAGCCATCTGCATGCTTTTTGCATACTAATGTCTAATTGGCTGGCAGAATTGTGGTTTATTAGCAAGTGCACCATTACATGTTTTTAGAGATTGTTGACTCTTAAGATGCAACAGTGCCTTACCCAGCACAGATACAAATGTAGGAGCCTCACTAGATTCTGAAATTGAATCTGTGACACTAAAAATTGTTATACAGGGAATAAGAAAGAAAAGAACAAAAAAAAAATGGTCACTAAGGAGCTACATGCTGAAGGGTTTCTCTTGGACTTGATGAACCTGGTGTGCTCACTTGAAATTCTTGTCATGCTATGTTAGACTTTTTGGAAAAGTCCTTCTATCCCTACCTGTTAAAATGGATGTAGCACTGAAGGTATTTGTCAGTTATCACAGGCATCACAGGAAGGGAGGGCAGGGAGATAGATGGCACCGTTGCATACATTCTGGGAGATCTCCCCTCTGCCAGTGCACTGGCATGACAAGTTAACTGTGAGCTCATTCAAATGAGTTCTATAAACTCACGGCATGCATAAGGTAATACCGTGTATCTAGTGAGTTTTTTAATATAACTTGCATGGATTTCTTCAGGACTCAAGAAAATCCCTGGGTATGCAATAACACAAATTGTGTGTCTCATACACAATCTTTTTTTGGGGGAAAGAAAAAGTAGGTAAGTAACGAAACAAAAGCATCTACTCAGTACTACTGGCACAGACCAGACCAGCAGTGCAAAGGACAGCATTCCAAGTCTGCAGAAATTGCCAGGTGTAATTCTTGTGAACACAGATGGCATCTTTACAGCACTGACTTCAGTGGGACCTTTGGTGATTGCAACACATCGAGATTTCACTGTTTTTTCTTGCTGTGGCCCACACCCACTTGAAAGTAAAAAATATAAACATTCAAATGAACCCACTTGTTTCAACAGCTCTATCCATGTGTGTAACTATAGGTGTGTGCTGAGCTGGGATTGCCTCTCCCATAGCACACCCTGTGCTGCACAGTTTGCCACTGATCTGCATAAAATATTCTTGTTTACAGGCTTATGGAATGTCAGTGCAGATGTTCAAATGACTGTTCAGTTGAAATAATTTCATCTAAAGCCAAAAAGAGCTGTTACTGACAATAATATGAATGATCCCACAATTCACTTCTGAGGCTGAATTTTATTGGGATGGACTCTGAAGACTGTCTTATCTTCATGAAAGAGTTATCTTAGTTTAAATCTATTGAGAAAGTTTATTTAGTCAAATATATTCCATCCACTGTGTGGATACTACAAATAAAACGAAGGGCTTTTGTAGCAGATTTTGTAGTATAATCAAACCAGTTTTTAAACTCAAGGAAACAAGACAGGTTGGCCTGATGGTTGGGGAGCTGCCCTGAGACCAGATGCCATTGAATTTAATTCCCTACTTTACTCTCTGGCTTCCTATAGCAATCTGAGGTATGCTTCAAACCTGGCTATTTAACTTTTACCCAAGATGAGGACTGCATTGCTGTGGCTCCTCTGGAACTAGAAACAAACTCCATTTACCCTCAGCATTGTTGGTGCTTATGCTTATTTTTTTTCAGAATGGGGATAACAGCACTTCCTAGCTCTCAGGGATCTCGTAAGGGAACATGGATTACCAGTAGCAAGTAGCTCTGATATTACAAAAACAATTACCATACAAATTTTGAAGACAGTAAGATTCATGCATTCAGCTCAGATGAACAAAATCACTGTGTGGCAAGAAGAGCTCTGAGTTAAGGAAAAGGCCTGATGGTCAGTCTTTACTGTTGCCCTTTCTTTTCAGTTAACTGTTTCAGGGGGAAAACTGCCCAGTGTTTGTCTATCAGAAGTTTTGTTTTTCACATTTTACTCTTGTGAGCTCTTACAATCCTAGTCATCTGTTCATGCACATTTCAGACCCTGATGAATGAATTGTTTGAGCATGATGGTGGAGTTACAGAAAAGTCAAGACTCAGACCAATGTTCAGGGGAGCTTTTGTTTCCAAACCTGTTGGACATATTTCTGTAAGAAAGAGCAGAATCTCTACCAACTTGTTATTGCTAATGTACTACATAAAATCTAAATTACTCTAGGAAATATGAAGAAGAAATATTGGGGGAAATGATTAAATGTAAGCAAATTGAAAGAGCTGGGATGATGTTCATCTTCATAATGGGAAAGTTTTGATTTGTTTCCAGCTTGCTTATGATATTTTTTTGTGATTTTATTATCACATGCATTCAACACCTCAAAAAAAAAGAAATGGAGATAAGGAGTTCGACAGAACTCCTCTATGGCCATTAGCACTAGGTCTTATTTGTTTGTCTGCAGAAAAGGAAGTCTGTCAAGAGTTGTTTAATCAAAGGACAAACCCCCAAGTTTATCTGTTAATCCATATTATCTCACTCTGTGCATACTGCCAATAGGAAGGGAGGCTGTGTTAGCTATAGAATAAAGAGTTGTGTTGGTAAAGGAAATTCCTAATTATCCTCTCTGTTATGCTTTGAGATTCTGTTTCTGAGGTGAACTCCAGAGAGATTTCTTGGAATTTAATGGGCTCTTGGAATAGAGCAAACTGATGGCTTGAGATTTCCACCACTTGGATGAGAACATATGGGTCTGTATGTCAAATGAAAGACCTGTTTCTTATCTGCTTTGCTGGAGAGGATTTCTTGCCTTGGGAAAATGAGGTACTTTCTATCCAGTTCTGTTAAAATAATGGGATTCCAAAGCTTGCTTGTTGGTACCAGCCAAGAGAATGCCAGGAAACTTGTAACGTTCTTAGAGGCACAAAGTTTTTGCTTTGAATTTCCTGTGGAAATTATTTTAAAAAACACCCTCCCTGTGATTTAAGAGTCTGAACATTTAACTTTGTGTAACAGGTTGGGTATTGTCAAATAGATGATTAAAAAAAAAACCTTGCTGTTTTTGAGGTGCAGTTATTTTTTTAGTATTTCTATTAAACTAGGGCTCGTATATAACTACGAATGTTATAAAGAGTGAATAATTTCAGAGCAGCATTTTTCAGCTGTTTTCTTTACTCTGAAATATGGTTCTTCTACATCTTGAAGGGCTGTGTCCAGCTTGTGAAAATATATGAATTTTGATAAACCATGTCTGTCATTGTTCCATATGCTGTACTTCCATCCAATCAATGAGAGAACTTAAAAAGCTTGGAACAGGATATTGCCAAGGATATGGTTCCAAGATATACAATAAAGTGCAAATTTTTTTTTGCAAAACCAAAAAAATGCCTTTTTCTCACAGTCTCACAGTTGCATTAATCTTTATATTCATATGTAAATGATCAAGAAATGTGTGTTGTGAAATGTTGGAGTGATAGGAATTTCTGGTTTTTCAGTTTTGTTTTTTTATAAATGTACATTTTTTTCTTTAAGGACAAAAAACCCTTTCTGAAGAGGCTTTTAGCACTTCATCTTTCCCACACTCTATTCTTTCCTTTTGCTTCTGGGGTGCTGACAGGAAAAAACTGAACTATAAAATGCATTTTCACTTTGAATTTCATTGTTTAGTGGAGTTATAGGGCTATGTGTTCCAGTTTTGGAAGCTTTTCATGTCTGCATCTAAGTCTAAGCATACATGTGCCCTCATACTGCTGTGTTGCAATGCTCTTAGCTGTCTTGCTGAATTACAGTCAGAATGCTCAGAAATGAACCCTTGAATATATGTAACCCCCCCCAGACCTTCCTCCCCCAAAGCTTGGCCCACTTCTCTCAGTGAATATTTTGAATAATCTTGAGCAAACTGTGTAAACTATATGAGAAATGAAAAACGACAGTGACTTCAAATCTACAAGTCTTCAATGTTTTGATGTCCCTAAAGAGGCACAAGTTTGTTAGCCACCCGTTATTTAGAGGAATACTTAAATGGCAAGAACAGGATGCTGATGATTAGATCAATAGAAGCCTGGATTAACTTACTTCCCTGCAACCCATAAAACTTTTATAAAATTAAGTAATTTGCTTCTCCTAGTGTGGTATCTGGCTATGGCTGGAAAAAAGAAGTCAAGAAAAAGTACAAACTGTGATGTTTGCATTTAAGTTTTCTGCAGAAGCATCTTGAACACATGTATATGACAGTATCTGTCTCTCCAGCTATGAGCATAGATGAAGGGACATATCACTAATGTGAGTTCAAAGCTGAGCAACCTCTGTTTTTGCTGCTTGGTGACCTGGACTAGAGAGTGTGTCAGTTTTTCAAAATGTATGAAGAATATCTAGTGTGAAAAACAATGAAAAATGCAAACAGAGAACATTTAGAATTCTTCCCCAAAAGCTGTGAAGCCTTGTGTGGGCACCTTTAAAGGGTTGGGGAGTGATGAGAGATGAAGATGTGTCAGTAGCTTCCCCTGGTTCCACAGAGAGCTGCCTAGACTGTCAGTCTCTCATCCTCACATGAGCTGCCCCACAGGTATGTCCATGTCCCCATCTGACCCTGACCCACTGATGGGACTTCCTGGCCTGACCATGGATGGCCCCATGGCTACGGACTGGCCTGTGGCAGTGAGGTCTGGGCTGAGCCCATTACAGTCCCATCCTGCTCCCGTGGGTTAGTAGTGGATCTGCTCTTGCACTTCCTGATGGGGATGTGACTGGGATCTACAGTTTCTTTCTTGAATGATCTGTCTTGTGCTGCCTGGATAAGGAGCTTTTCAACACGTGGTTATTCTGGTGTAAGAGGTTGAAACTGCTCATGGCAATTCCTCCTTTTGAAAGGAGATTTTTGACATTGTTTAACATTTAGGATTTGTTCCCTGATTAAATGAGATTGTGTTACAAAATGCAGGTGTGTGCATATGAGTGTGTTTTCTGGTGCTCATGCCAAAATCCTTGGTGGTAAGTTGTACGAGTTACTTGTGGCTAGACCGGCCACTGAGTCACCTTAGGAGCCCTCCAAACCAAGGGGCTCAGGAACTGGCAGGCCTATACTGATTTGCTTCAATTCCTCTACAGAGCTCAGAATGGAAAATATTGAGGTACTCTCAGATGATTTTTTGATTTTTGGTTTTAGTTGATTTTTTGTTTTAGTTATTGGTAAGGCTCAGATGAGTGATGTACTGGGTTTACAAAGTAGATTGCTATTCCCTTTCCCCAAGAGAAAAATCATGATATTTCCATTGGTTGTATTGTGTAATTTAGGGGGATTCCAGCTATAACTAAGAGAACAGAGATGATCTGAGCTTCAGGAGCAAAAAAAACCACTTTTCTGAAGGCATCAACTGTGAGCTGCCTTGTAGCCAACAGGGAGAGAAAAGCATTCTTGGCAGGCAGAAAGGGAAAAGACAGCCAGCAAGAGAGGAAAGAAAAGAGGGACATCTTTCCAGTATTATCGAAGTCCATATTTCTCTCCCTTCTATCCTACCAGGCTGTTGTTAATTAATAATTTTTTTGGAAAATATTGCATTCCCATAGGCCCTGTGTCAGTATCATCCTTGTCCCTTGTTTTCTCATAGCTACCTATGACAGGTTTTGTTTTCCCTTTAATTCATAGATGAGAAAGCTGCAACCTGAAACAGTAAATCCTTCTCTTTTCCTCTGCACTACTGTTGCTCAGCTGTATGAGGTTGCTTTCCTCCTAATGGGCCTTGCTGATGGCATTTGTCATCCCCAAGGAAGTGCTGCCCAGCCCTGTGCCTCCTAACAGATTTTGGGGAAGAAATAAACTTCAATAAAAAGCTCAGGAAGGAGCAGCTGCAGCAGGCTGATAGCCAGCTGTGATAAAAGATCAAACACAGCTGAACAAATGCAAGCATCCAAGCAGTGTGGAAGCAGCAGATCATGGCAAGTCATGTACAGTAGCAGAGACTCCTTCTGTGCTGAAAGTTTTCTATATCTTGACACTAGTCTTTAATTCTTGTCCCAAAACTGTTAAGTTTCAGGTCTGTAATTTTCTATAACAAACATGGGCTTTTCAGAGCTGATTCCAAGGAACAGAAAGGTAAAATTATTATGTCAGGAGGCAGCTCTAGAATCATATGGAGAAAAAATCAAACCGACAAACAGAGAACCTCCAAACTGATTGTTCCAGTGAAAACCAGCTCTAAGTTGTGCCAAAGTTTAGTGTAGAGTCCTAAATCTCAAATATACCTTGAGATCTCCTTGCTTCCTCTGCTTGGAACATGGCCACTACATTTGCTTTGAAAGCTTTCCTTTCCTTTCAAAGCTGTTTGCAAAAAGTCACCATATGGAATGACAACATTTATAAAGTGTTATGGAAATGGAAACTGCGGTGCTGTTTTGTCTTCACAATGCTTGTCTTTCCTTTTTATTCCCACAGAAATACTAAAAGCCAAAAATTCAAACCAGAACTTACTGTTGTAAGATAATGTATACAATTTCTAGTGGTATGCTATCTGTGTTTTCCCTCAAATATCTCAAACAGCTGGTTAAAGGCTGGCCAGCAAGCTTAGACCTGTGGATGTAATCACACTGTTCCTGGCTGCATGGTTTCTTAGAAGCTGGAGCCCAGGCTTAATGTATGTCTCCAGAGTCTTTTGGCCAAGTACATGTTTTTGACAAGGTTTTTCTTTACCGGGTACGTGATAATTGATTAGTATTTTATTTATTTATTGAAATTTTAAGGTGTGAACACAGTTTTGTTTTAATAATCTCATTCCACGTTAACACAGCTTCTGAATGAATGAGCTGGAGCCTCAAGCCAAAGCCAACATGAAACCTGAAGCCTCCCGAAGAGCAGACAGCAGTACAGTTTGACACTTAATGGTGGGAAGGAGTACTATAGCTGGTTCCACAATGCTTTTTTTTCCCCTATTTTTTCTACTTATTTCTATATGATCAGGTCAGAGGAGGGCTGAGGCACGGGTTAGAACATTGTCTTTTGATAATTTAATTGCCTAGCATGCTCTCAGGCATGATTTTGGTCACTGGCAACTAGCATGTGCCTTGATAGTGCTGTGGTACAGTTCAGGCACAGCATAGCCTAGGATTATTCCTGATAAACAGTTTGGAAAGGGACACTCTTTTGTGGGAGAAAAGAGAAGCAGATGGGGCATGGGAGAGGGATGCAAACCATGGTATAAAATCTGAGCCAGAAAATGCAGTTTCTGTTGTAGCCTTTAATTATCAGGTTTGTGTAAAAGCATCTTATTGGCTTTAGTGACGGATGGATCAGACTGTTAGTTGTGTCTTTGCTTAAAGAGACTTCATCAAGTCATCATTATTTGCAACTGCTTCCCTTTACTTTCTTCTCTTCTTTTTTAGAGTTGTAGTTTCTTTCCATGACCTCCTTTCCTGAACTGTTATGCAGCATTTTCCTTCATGTCCTTGACCGTAACTGCATCACTAAACATCAATAAGCTACCAGGACCTTCAGTGCGGGCTGGTCCCCTTCTCAACAGCCATGGCAAACTGTTAACATCAGCGACAGTTTATTGGTCAAGACTTGCCAAAAAGGAAACTGGGCTGTTTCTTAAAACCAGTTTAACCACAGAGACCAAGAAGTTTCACCATCTCTTGACTTAGGATGTGATGGTCAGTTTCTGTTGACATCATTGGAAAGATTCTTCTTTTTGAAAGAACCACTAAATCGGACCATTACTCAGAAGGAAAGGTCGCAGTTATTAAGTCACCCACGCCTCTTATGTTTTTTTTGGAAATCTGAACTGTCGGACCTTCTGAAAACAGATCACGTCTTAAGATGATGGACAGACACAGTGTAACTCAGTGACTGGTTGTTTGGTACACCCATCATCTGCTGCTGGTGTTGCTACATTCTAGACTGTATTGATGGATTCATGGCAGAGCAGTACTGTTTGGACTTGGGGCACTATGCAGATGTAATTTGGAGATAGTTATAAAATCACTATTTTTTTTCCAAAGATGAAATTTCTTCTGAGGTGGCAACTGTAATCTGCTGCCCACCTACCTTTCTAGCAACTAGTTTTCAAGTGCTTATCTGTTTTGCTGGATGCCATTCAAGCATGACAGTTGTGGTGAGAACTGAGTCAGAATCTCTGGTGGTTCTGAAATTTGTCATCAGATGTGTCAGAGCTATACCACAATATCCCTCCCTTCTCAGAATAAGCTTCTGATGGTCTCTATCAGGGTCACATCCCTGTTTGAATCTCAGCAGTCAGGCCTCCACACCATATTTATGTAACTTTAGATCTCATGCTAGATTTCCATTATTTTCCCACAAGTATAGTGGGAGGAAGGAATGAGATACTAAGAACTCTTTTGTTGAAATGTTTTGTGTTTTAGTTGTGTGAAATTCCATGAGATTTACTGAGATATAACAAAGGCAATTGGTGAAAACTATTAAAATGCAAAGATAAAGACAAACTGTAACCCTGTATGAAGTACTGAGCAGCAGGGTCAATGGCAGAGCTCTGTTTTTTCAGTCAGTTTAATTAGAAAACATAAACTACCATGACTCACTCACTTCACTGCAAAACCTTTGCTATAAAATCAGACAGCCTAGGCTTCCCAGAAGCAGAATTCTCCCTTTTACCAGCACTGTGTGAAATAAAAGACCATAACAGAAGAGATTTTTACTGAAGAAGGAAGAAAGACGAAATGCTACAGTGCTATTTGGAAAGCCTGACTAACCTGTGCACTACCCTTTTCCACTCAGCTAGAATGTGCTGTCCTCCTCTAAGGGCTGTGGTGTTGTGCTGGAGTAGTCAGTTGTTACTCTTTGTGCTGAAATGAGCCCCACTTAGAGTCTGTTGGCTGTCACAGAGGATTTTGATAGGTAAGAAGGGATGAGAGTTTCTGGACCTCTACATCTCCCTCTGGACAAGAGTCATTGTCCTCCACTGGGGAAAAAGGACCTCGTGAGTTATTCATGAACTGACATTGCATAGGAAGAGATGAAGAGAGACTTGCTTGCACAGCTCTTTTTACTGGGCTGTGCTGGCCCTCAGCATGCAGTGTGTTTAGTGGGCTTCAACTCCTTTGGATGAAATGGAATAGTAAGTGGGATCTGCAGAGTCTGTCACAGAAAAGATGCTCCCTAAACAGGTTTCTTTTTTCCTTAACAAAAAAAAAAATTTCTTTTTCACAACTTTGATCAAGTTGGCACCTACCCTTTGGGCATTCAGTGTATTTGAGTTTCCAGTGGTTGCCTTTATATTTTTATTAACTTCACAGCTCCATCCTTTCCTTCAAACTTTAAGTAACCAGGATCTCCTCCTAAGGCAGTGATTACAGGGGGGTTTGAACTTGAAAAGGCAAAGATCCATGATGAATCACTCCAGTCTTACAGTCTTTAGAAAATGAGACATCAGTGGGAGCTTTTGATTTTGGCAAGTTTGCAAAATTAGACACTTTTTCATCAGTAACCCAGCTGTTACCATTAATCTAACTGCTCTGGGATGTTCTGTGCACCAGTCCCTGCTATCTGAGAACCAGGACTGAGGATTTTTTTATAGCAAAAACTCTCCCAAAGGCCTATGTCATGAGAACATTTTGCAATTGTAATTGAAATTAATGTAAGAACAGAATTTCTTTTGAGCATGCTTTTACATTGGATGGAGGGTATCCTCACTGTATTGCCTTAATTCAGTTTACCAGTGACAATCAAAGTCAGGCTCTTTATTTTAAAATACATATCTGAATTTGTTTAGTGGAGCATTAGTGTACCTTCACCAGCTTTTAAAACTAGATAAGTATTTCTGTACAATGACAAATTATAGCAGTGTAATAATAATTTAAGCATCTACAACTCCCTTGCTACAACAGGTGTCCAGTAGGAAGAAGATCGTTAAAAAATCCTATGGAGATTGTTACTGGTAGGTATTTGGAATCAGGTGGAATCCATTTTATTGCCAGATTTTGTTTAGCAGTAGCAGCTAAAATCAAAAGAATCGAGATGTGGCTGTTGAAGGTGTCCCAGTGGAAGAGTGGTGGGATGGATGCTTGATGCAATGGATATGGGAAAATCCATGGCAATTAATTTGAATTAGATCTAAGTCGCCTTTTCCCCTGTACCATGGCAGGATTGATGACAACATCAATCAATAATTCAAAGAGCTCCTTTCTCTTTTTATTTTGTTAGTGATACTAGTAACAAGAAACAATATGCAGGACACATATGAACTAGAGAATATGTGTGTATACAGAAACACAAATACAGAAGTTGAAGTGACATTACTTATCAACTCTATGGCAAATGTAGGTCAATGTCCAAAAGCCTTGATCTGTAAGTTGCCCTGAGAGAATATTCTGTTCTGAATCACCAGCAAGGCCTTTTGCTTCAGCAGGGTTTGTCATCCCTCTCAGCTGTTACTCTGTGTCAGGTCTTGATCATCTGCTTGTGATAACAGGGGTGGAAGTGCCAGAAGGAACAGATTAACTCCTCAGAAGCAAGTGTTCTATTTTTATATTTGCAATAAAGGGAAAGAAAGAGAAAATGCAGCAAAACTGTTATACAGTATCAGAAAAACTTTTCCTAAATAGAATGTTTTTATGAGCAGTCAGCAGATTGCTGAGGCTCTGATATTAGTTTAGTGACTATAACAAATTATAGTCATAATATAAGACTCAGTTCACTTTCACCATCTTGTGCTTATTTTAATGCAAATAAAGACCTTGTAGTTTTTGGGGAGGTTGTTTGTTTGTTTGTTTTTGGTTGTTTGTTTTTTCCTTGTTTTGAGTTTGCTTTTTTTCAGTGAAGATTCATATTCCCTTTTTCTGGCATTTAGAAGACTCTAACTTAACAACAAAGGGCCTCACAAAGACCTTATTATCTTCTGATTTATTGGCGTGACTTTACCCTCTCTCTACACAAATAAGTCTCTTAAATCTCTGCAGGCTATTGTGTTTGGACTATTCTAGGGCAACAGCTTAGTTAATTTAACATGTAGCTAACCTAAATTTTACAATAAATAACCTTTTAGAATTCTTTTCTTATTAGCCAGTGTAATTTTTGGGCTCTGTGGATGTGTGTAATAGTCTCAACTAATCAATTCAAAAAGTGAGGGTTGTGCATGAGGTCCAATGAATTTCCTGTTGTTCAATTCATGCCAAAACAAGTTAGTTGAAAAACTTCCTTGGCACCCAGCAGAATTAGATTACAGATATGGGAAGAAAAATTGAACACGACCCGACTACGTGCACTTGCAGCCCAGAAAGTCGAACCATTTCTGGACTGCGTAAAGAGAATCATCACCAGCAGGATGAGAGGGGTGATTTTCCAACCCCTACTCCACTCTTGTGAGGTGCCACATGAAGCACTGCATCCAGGTCTGCTGCCCAGTACAAGACAGAGCAAATCCAAAGGAGGGCCACAAAGATGGTCAGAAGGTTCGAGCACCTGAGAGAGTTTGGGTTGTTAAGCCTGGACAAGAGAAGGGCCTGGGGAGGCCTTATGGCATCCTTTCAGTTCCTAGAGGGAGCTTACAAGCAAAACAGAGACTTTTTATAAGGACCTGTAGTGACAGCACAGGGGATGATGGTTTTAAACTGAAGGAGGGTAGGTTTAGATTTGATACAAGGAAGATTTTTCTACAGTGAGGCACTAGCACAGGTTGCCCAGAGAAGTTGTGCATGCCCCATCACTGGAATGTTTAAGGTCTTGTTGGACATGACTTTGAGAAACCTGACCTAGTGAATAATGTCCTTGCCATGGCAGAGAGGTTGCACTAGATGATATCTAATGGTCTCTTCCAACCCAAACCATTCTATGATTCTAAGTTTTTCAAGTTCATGTTACGGAAGTACAGGAAAGTGAAGTAAGTGACTGGGTTTTTTTTGTGATCTCCACATTCTGGTCACACCTCAAAAAGCATTGATGTTAGAACAGTTGGAGAGCATCCATCTTCTTTTGCAAGACTGCATTTCATCTGTAACATCTGGTGTAAATAACTAAATTCCTTTTAGATGCTGAATTCTTGTTCTTTTGAAATACTTTGCATATTTTCCAATTCTGTGTTATTTTCCTTGCCTGTGGCTTGTGTTTGACTGCAGTTAATGAATATTGTGTGTTTGGGATAGAAGCACTCTCCTGTTTCACCTGAATTACTCCTAGGTGTGTGCCTTTTCAACATGAGGTAATTTATAACTAAACAGCCTATTTCCATAAAGTCTCTTATTAACAGTTTTCTTATTTTTCTTTAATTATAAAACCCTGGAGAACACCTCCAGATATATTTAAATAGCTTTCAATATTTAGGTGGATGGATGAGAGCTGCTCTGCTCCCTCCTGAGCCCAGGCATTGTCCACCCTGCAACTGTCTGGGGCAGTTCTCCAATTTCAAGCCCTGTTCCTTATATTTGTGTGCTCACAGGCTTTACTGCCTTGTTTGTTCAGTGGAACAGAGAATCCTATGATACATACAAATATTTGCACTCTGTTAGAAGTTTGCAACATGAGGAGAATTTAGGGGGAGGGCATTAGGATGCATTCTCAGCAGGTGAAAACTGGCAGGTCTTAGATGAAGGGAAAGGTGTTTAGCTCTGCAGCAGCTGTGGATTTGCCACTGTATGTCCACTAGGATATTGAATGTTCAATAAAATCTTGGAGTAAAAGCGAGGGCAAGGTTTTGGGGAGAGCTATCATCTTATCTCTCTTTGTTACTAGTGATAGATTTGGGAAAAACATGAACTTGTAGGACACATTCAGAGAAATGTTTTTGTGCTTGAAAACTTATCTATTATGCAGTTGCTACAGTGAGTCCAGTAAAAGACTACTTCTTCTTTAGAGAACTTGCTTGCTCTTTATATGCTAAAGCAAGTCAAGCAATGTTTGTGCTAAAAAAATTGCACTGAGCACCAAAGGTGAATTATCACATACATTTCCTGCTTTCATTTTGTATGTTGAAACAAACTTGCAGGCAATATTATCCCTAAGTTAAATGAAATGTAAACTGACAGGTGCAGATCAGGACTGTATAATTTGATGCTCATTGGAGAATTCTTTTCACATGAATTTGTATGAAAACAGGTTTGGGAGCCTCAGTTAAGATTTATAATGAAGAATGAATTGCAAGTGATATTTGCTCAATTAGACAGAAATCTTATTATTGGTTGTCTGGCAAAGGCTGTTTGCCTCGGTTAAGTGAAGTGTGTAGGGTAAATTACTGGTTGCACAGTGCACAAAAATAGTCAGCATTTGGATCCATAATCAATGTTTCCACTTCTGTTTTAGTTTGATCTGATCCTGTGAGATATTGAGCATGTGCTGTCAATGATTATTGGTTGCCCAGCAGACAGAAGTACATCACATCAGTAGGCTGAGGATTGTATATTGGGGTTTTTTTGAAGTGTTATTGAGAACAACTTTCACCTTCTTTGACAACTTTTTAGGTCTTTGATGTTCCAGCTGGTGTTGAATGGTAGTGATGAGCCAGGATTCTTCTGCCTCCAACAATAAGCTGAGCATACCTGGAGAAAATGAAAAAGTATCAACTGCTGGGCTCAGCTGTGCCCTGCATTGGGTTCACTGGAGCTGGCTGGAACCCTCTGCAACTCCCACTGCCAGCTCCTCACCATTTATACCCAATGCATCCTTGTTTTTAGATCGTGATTATTTTTTTTCAAGGTCTGTTTTACAGAAATATTTATCTGTACAGAATGTGTACTAAACAAACTTGTCACCCCAGCAGGGGACATTAATTTAGTAACAGTTCATATCCTGTCTATTTAGATTCTGTTTAGGGCTTTGAGACCTACCCCCCTTTGAGAAATCAAAAGCAATTTTTATCTTTCCTAACACTCCTGAAGTATAAATTTTGTCAAAAGCATCAAGAAGTGGAGGTCAACATGGCTAGAGTTTGTCTGTCACTTTGCCTTTCTCAGTAGAGGGAGCTGCTCCCTGCTCTTCTCCAGCACCCCAGAAGAATTATCTACAGTTTGCCAGGTAGTTCTGGGATATGCAAGTGAGGACCAGGGTTGAAGCAGGGCAGATCTGCTGTCCTTCAGCATAGCAAGTGCCAGAATTTGGTTTGTATGCTGTGTTTTCAGCAGATGGAAGAATAGATTTGAAAGGGCTACGGCTGCAAACAAAAATTAAAACCAGTGTTTTCAAACATGGCCCTTGCATGCCCATGTGCTTACGGCAGATTTTTGGAAGCATTCCACATTTCATGCTCTCCAAGGGGAGAAATACTTACTGAATGAAACCACTATTTTTTAGCAGTTTTGTTCTGTAGCAGAAGTTGTAGCTTTTGTGCCTGTATTTGTAAAGGCTGGAGTATAGGTCTATCTGCACTAAATTCTGTAAAGTTTTCCCATGTAGAAGTTGGAGCCAGAGAAGGGTCCCAAACAAGGGACCCTCCTTGATTCACATACCTTCACAGCAAGGAGTTTGGAATCCAGACATCTACCAGATTTGTAGCAGCAACAAATCTAAAAGCTTGTAAAAGCATTTGATCCTTTCAAACCCAAATTTGACCTAGGTTTGAACAAGATAGGAAGACATGTTAGTAGAACTTATATAAATGTGAGATGCAAAGGAAAAGTGTATGTGAACTGCAGGCTTTTCTGCATGATTTTCTGACAGGCTGATGCTGTTGCTAAGAACACAACAGGAATTTAAAGCCAACTCAAGGATCATATTACAACCTGAAATTCTTATTATTAATGCAATAGTAGATGTTAGTTTAGAAAACTAACTTATCAAATGAAAATATCTGCAAAAACATCCTCAGGTTACTGAAATGGAAGTTTCTTTCCCAGATAAGTTTGATTTGGTTCACAGTAAATATGAATGTCGATCAGTGCACTAAAAGATATCTGCTTGGAAGATTTGTTTTTACTTTGTAACTGAACCTTTTCATAAAATAAGAAAAAAGGGAGCAGGGGGAGGGATCTCTAAGCAAGGAATTTGAAGATCATTCTAACACAAAATCTGCATGGTTTTACATAACCTGCAGCATCTGAATATCTTCCAGAACTTGTAGCTGCTTTTTATTTTAAATAATTTCCCACATTCTATGATACAACTTTCTTTTATATCCTTCTTTTTTAGCATCAGTGTGCAGTAAATATAAATCCAATACATGTTATATTTAGTTGTGTAATGTCAGTTAAGAGGCTGCCCAAGGTGGAAGTTGAGACTCTGGCCCTGGCAACAGTTTTCTGCTGAGCTCTAAATGCAACATTATGGCAAAGGTGATAATAGTGATCCTGGTTTTGGGTACATAGGTAATTTCTCAATCAGGTAACTTAAACCAATCTCTGGATTGCTTTGCATATTAGGACCTGAACTTAAACTAAACTTTGATTCCTGTTAAGGAATTGTGGAGAGAAGAGCCCTGGAAATTGCATCCAGGTTGACCTGAGCTTTCCAGATGACCTGGTTCATTTCTGCTCTAAACCTTTCAAAAGCTTTTTTTTCAGTAAGCTAATGAAATCTGTTTCTGGAGGAATTCTGGGCATACACTACTAGAATTAATTCCAGACTCATATATGCACATTAATGGTGGATACTCTTCATCTGAAGTTCTGCCTACTGCTTTCTAGTGACTTCAGTTTGACATCTGAGAACAAAGCATATAGGGAGTCTTTTGTTTCCCCATTGTCATGTAATGGATAGCAAGTAAGCTTTCAGTGTAGCATATATTACTCGGGGGGAAATCTTGTGTTTAAAGATCATGGGTCAGTAGGGGATCTTGGTGATGTTCCCTTTCTGAAAAAGCTATTGTATCAGTTTATCTTATAAATCTTATTTATAAACTATCTGTGCACTATGGAAACAACCCTCAGGACTGCTAAGCTCCAGACACTGCTCATTCTTCCTATAACCCACAGTGAACATACTTTTAGGAAGGCTCAGAAAAATGGTGTTTTAATTTTTCTATTTGTCCTGTAATGTTAGTGTAACTACTCCTAACATTTTTGCAATTGTAGCTGGAATAACAATCCTTCTCTTCTTTCACCTACCCTACCAACTACCCAAAGTCACACAAACTCAGCAAGTGTCTGTGGTTCTCATCACAGTCATTCAAAACACAACTGTATGCAATTTGTCTAGCAAGGTCACCAAATTAATTTGGTACTATAATCAAAGCTTTTATGACTGTCCTTTTAATATACAGCACTTTTTGAAAGAAAAGAGCTTCCAACTGAAAAAGTTTTCATCCACATGAATATATCTGAACCTAAGAGAGCACTCCTCTTATTTTTTCTTGTACAGTAGACCAACATGTGCTACAACTTCTGGGAAGCCTTTATCACCTGAGGCTTCACTAACCAGATGCATCTGCAATCTCAGAGTCAAATTTCCCACTTGTGAAAATGGGTAAAGATTTATTTAAATCAGTAGAAAAATACTTAATTGCACCATTTCATTATCTAATTGTGAGGACCTGACAGAATCAGCATTTCACTTGTCTTGAATACTAGCTGGATTCCTTAGTCACATATGAAGCCTTCCTTCCTGCAGGTTGTTTATTTCAGAAATTTTGTTTTATCAGTAGTTTTATTTCTGGTACCACTTCCAGAAAAAATGTAAGAAAGACATTAAACCACTAGAACTGCATGAGCAAATGCAAAGACCATAATGTCCTTTAAGTGATGCCTCATAGTGAGAAACTGAACTACCATCCTTGATAAATAAAAGTTTTCATCATTCGTTGTTTTAGAAATAATAAATGGAGTAAAAATGAGACAGAAAGTAAGGTTCAACAATATTTCTCCAGAAAATTGAATCAAAACCTTGCAGTACCTGGAGTAAAAACATGTCTGGCCCTGAAAAGGGAAATAAGAGACTATCCAAATGCAGATAGTTTTCAATAAATTATGACATTATTCGTCATGTCAAAGGAATAATCTAGTACTTGATTTTTCAACATTTACTTTTCTTGGCTTGCTGTGTCTATTGGTATCAGGAGTTTTCATAGAGATACGTATGTGCAAAACCTGCACTTCAGGATGCTGTTCCTTCTGGGGCAGACCATTAATATCCTTAATGGAGGTAAATGAATTTATTATAGGGAAAGTTCTAACATGGCAGAATTTCTTGATGAAGATTCTGTTCCTTTATAAGTGTGGATGCTTATTTGCAGCTGAAAGACAACAAATATTCATTATTTTAAAAATCCTGCTGATGTTTTTTTGCCTGCAGTAGCTGAACATGATAGAAATAATAAATTGAACATAAAAACTCTGTGAAGTTATCTTGATGTTTAGAAGAATGAAGAATCTGAATGTTTAACCTTGAGCAAGACACCAAAAACATTGAAAACATAAGTGTTATGCTCAACATCAGAAACACAGTGGCAAAGTCTGAAATCAAGACCTAATCTGGGTTAATTGTCTGTGCTGAAACTCCACTACCCTCTCTTAGAGAGCAGACAGAAAAGGTTTGCAAACTTCCTGGATATTCAAAATGAGCCCCAAGTTGCCAAGTTCATATCCCCAGAAATGTTCATGCGTGAGTCTTCTGCCTTGCAATATGAAGAAAGAATGAATTGCTATCTGTATGAACAGAAATTGTTTTGGTGTAGGGTCTATCTGTTCCTCTGCTGGACTATAAATGGCAATTACTTTTCTGTAATCCATATTTCAGTGCCCTACTGACAAGTAAAAGGATGCACAAGTAGTGAAGTTTATTGCCAGTTACAAATGAGCAGCTGCAGAGAAATTATTTATTACACCCTGCCACAGCTCAAACACAGAGTTAATTCAGTTCAGATGCCGAACAAATGGTTTGAATTTTGTTCCAAAGGATTATGTTAGTGACATAACTGCTGCCTCTGCAGGAGTGAATATTGCTTGAGCAAAAGGCTAAGTTCAGACTGGTGGGGTTTTGCCTTTTTTGATCCAGTTCATTAGCAAGGGACCTAGGCAAGGGAATCCCATGTGGCTGGTCATAGATTCAGAGAACCATAGAATATCCTGAGTTAGAAGGGACCCACAAGGATCATCAAGTCCAACTCCTGGCCTTGCACAGGACACCCCACGAATCACATCATGTCCCTAAGAGCATCGTCCAAATGCTTCGTGAACTGAAACAGGCTTGGTGCTGTGACCACTTCCCCGGGGAGCCTGTTCCAGTCCCCTTTCACCCTCTGGGTGAAAAACATTTTCTTGATATCCAGCCTAAACCTCCCCTGTCTCAGTTTCATGCCATTTTCTCCAATCCTGCTACTAGTCATGAAAATGAAGAGATCAGTACCTGCCCCTCCACTTCCCCTCACGAGGAAGTAGTAGACTGCAATGAGGTCTCCCCTCAGTCTCTTCTTCTCCAGGCTGAACAGACCAAGTGACCTCAGCTGCTTCTCATACAGCTTCCCCTCAAGGCCCTTCATCATCCTCATGGCTCTGCTTTGGATGCTCTTCAATAGCTTAATATCTTTTTTATATTCTGGCACCTTAAACTGCACAATACTCAAGGTGAGGCTGCACCAGTGCAGAGTAGAGCAGTTGACATTGCTTGTATCCTCTAACTACCAAAACTCGAAAGATAAAGAGGCAATAGCTCTTGTTCAGTATTATGTGTAGTGCTATTTATCCTAGAGAACTTATTTGGTATTGTCATCCTGAGTTAAAATCTTCATCAAGACATATTTTAAGTTATTGCCATAATGTCTGTTGGCTTTGAAATACTCAAAAGGATTTATGATGGTAATACATTGCTGTCAAATCTTTGTTCAAGTCTAATTTCCACAATTATCAGGTATATAATCAGGCTGTATATTATAAAACCAGTAGAAGAATATTATACTGTTGCCAAAAGCAGCAGTTTTACAGATTTTTGGAAATAAATCTTTCCCTTACACTCTCACATGATCAAATTAGACTGCAAAATTAATTTTAAAAATATCACGATGAAAATTTTTGTTGGACAAAGCATATTAGAGTGAGAGAAATGGAAACTACGAAAACCACTGGGGAGGAATCAGACCAGAAAACTTTCTCAGCATCTTCTAGACTGGACAAGTTCATTCTATGACATTCAGGGCAGAGCTGTGGTGAGAGAGATAAAAATGGAGAAATCATAGCTGTGACAAATGTTCTCCTGACAGAGCCAGGATTTCACTTGGCATAACCAAAACTTTTTCATCCAATAGGGTCATGGAAAGCATCTGTCATGCTGAAAAACGAAATTGCCTTCCATAGTATGTCTCCCCTTTGAGTAGTGGCCTATGAAATATCTTATGCTACCTCAGGAGGACTGCAACTTGCAAAGCCTCTGCTTCATTAGTGTAAATATATGCAACATATAAACCAGAAAAGGAATGTAATGGGAGAAACAAAATAGTTACAGCATTTAAGAGATATGAACATTAGAAACAGCTAATTAAAAACTGACAGGAGCTAATACGATCATGAAAAAAGAAAGAATAAGTGAATTAAATGGAAACATCAGGGTAAAATAGAGGAAATATTCCAGAAGAAACCTACAGGTATAAATAAATATATCAAAAAGACACTCATCGCTTCTCATTAGAAACATGTTCTGGAGTAAAACTGAGCTAGTGATGCTTTTAATTCTTTCTAGGGCTTTGAAAATTCTGTGGGATGAAGAGACATGGTGATCTCTTGTGGAAATGCTACTTAATGTTTATCCTGAGTTGACTCAAAACAAACCATCCAAGCTTCAAGGAAGAGATTGCTCATCACTGGAAGTTTTAAGTGGCCATGTGTATTTTCATCTCATGTGAAGAGATAAGTGTGCTTCTGTATGATGCACGGCCAAGAGTAATTCTTATTGTCATAGCAAGCAAACTTCTGCTATGATTGCTATGGTGATCTGGCATTTTAAGAGCAACTAAAGGAGTAACTGGCTCAAGACCCATTCCTGGAACATAAATAGGCAAATACCTGTCATGATAGGTTATTTTTTCCCTCATTTTATCAGCCTCTGGAGACTAAACTCCTGAAAGGGCTGTTGGTCAAACTGGGAGACAAGGGGGCCAATGGTTTTCAGTCATGGTAGCTGGTGGGATCCAAATGAGGAGATGGTGATGGTTTCCAGCTCTGTGAAGGAAAACTCCTGCTGATTTAGAAGTTCTCTTTGATGAACACCACATGTCTATACTGAACTTTCATTTCTATTTATTTTAAATTTCCTATAAAAACCATTTCTATGCGAAGGGATAAAGAAGCTACGTGCTTAAAAAGAAAATCAAACTGCAATGCTTAGAAGTATGTTTATTCAACTGTGAAGTTCACTGTTGAAATAGGGATTGACAGACGTTAGCCATATTTTATCACTACTCTCATGAATGCCAGGACTAGAAGTACTCAGAAGCAGCTCATGCCAACAATAATCTGAGCCATCAGCCCTCAGTTGAACATGTACTGAGAAGATTTATTCTTCCCTTTTTTTGCCTTTTTTTTTCATTGTTCTTATTCCAGACTTCCCACAGCAGATCTTAATGAAAAATATTCCAAATTTCAGTGACAGTTCCAAGTAACTGACAGATGTAACAAAGTGCACTGAGAACTTGATTCAAGGAAGAGGACACTTGAGATAGAAGAGATGTAGGTGCTTACTTTTGATACTGTACTTTTCAAGACATCCTGTCAGCTGCAGCCTAATACTGGACAAGTTTAAAATGTGTTGGCATCCTAGTCTTTGACTTTCTAAGCAGCCAAATTTTGACTTCTCCCCTGTCCAAAACAATCCTCTTTGTGGTAATGGCAATCACGTAGCAACCATCCCATGCCTAAAACTTCAGAGGATGCCAATCTTGAGCAGCCTTCTTCTGTCTCCCTTGCTTGAAGGTGTGAATGCAGTAGGTGATGGGAAAAGGGCACACTTCCTCCAGGATGGTCTCATGCACAACATGCAGCAGCAATGGCCTTTGTCCTCAGTCTGGCACTGTGTCCCTTCAATGCAACAGTCCCATCCATGCATCGCTCAGTCTGCTTGTCAGATATTTTTTCTGATGAGGGTGAAAACTGCAAGGGAAATCTATTTTTGGGACAGGAGAAAGCTTCCCCTCCGTTACTATGTCCCATTGCCTAAAAATAATTTGAGACTCATTTTAGCATGTGAGCTGTAAAATGCTCTTTAATGTCACCAGAGGAGGATTAGCTAAACATTGTACTAGCTCACATATGCCTCATGGCTTGTACAGTGCAGTCATGATAAAGAAAAGATTCAGGACTGGTTCTTGACAGAAAGGATTTTTCAGTTTTATGTCTCTTCCTGACCTACCTCTGACATCTTCTCACATGCACATGCACACACACACATACATATTTGATTAATACTCTTGAAAAATCTTGGGAAAAGCAGAAAGGCTTCAAGATTCACTCCAGGTCAATGCTGTGTTCAGCTGCATAGTCTGTTCATATTCTCATCACATAATGTTCTGCCTCTGAAAAAGGAATAGATACAAATCATCTCATTGATTAATGGGATGCTGTTACACACAGTATCATTATAAATGTGTACAGTGAACTAGTGACAAACAGCATAATATCCAAGCATTTTTTGTTAAAGGATTTACAAATAACTTCTGCTAAAGTATTTGAAAAAAGTATTTAATAACTTCTCTGTCAAGGATTTGTAGGCTGCAAGTGCAGGTAAAATTCTTTGAAATAGTGATTTATTGCAATTACTTAATTTACTTTCAAATATATTTATATGCATATGCAGAGAGTGTGTGGGATCTTATGAAGGAGGGAGAAATATTTTTTTTTCTGTACAAACAAATCCCTATGCAAGCTTTGGAGGCAGAGAGAAAAGAGGAAAAAAGAGCAGAACTTTTAAGTTTTCCAGAAGTTTCTTGATATATCAGTCCTGATTTACTGCACCTCTAAGAACTTAGAGGGGAGGTTAGAGATATTTTTTCCCACTGGGGAAACCTGAATGGGATTGCTGTGGAGGACTGCTTCAACAGTATGTAGGAGAGTGATGTTCACCACAGCTTTTTGAGAGATGCTGCTTCTGCTTGAGAGGTAAGGCTACATGCTTCTCCACCTCTCTGAGACTCTTTCAGCTCTGGAACACTAGCTTTGATCCAGAAATTATGAAAATCTGTTTAATAGCAGTGCAGAGAATGAGTTGTAGAGCCATTTATAACAGCCAAAATAATTCAGTCGTGACCTCTTCATGTTCCCATAAAACTGTTTTTCCCTTGGCATCAGGAGATGAGTCAGCAGTAGTGATAACAAGAGTTAGAGAAATACTGGAAAAAACAAGTGTCCCAAGTACTTTGGCAGTGAAAAATTAAGCTTCGAAGTGATTTCTTCATGGAACATTTTTTCTCTTTCCAGGACCCCAAATTGACTGACTATATTAAAAAATGAAGAAAAAGGGAGTGGGGGGCGAGAGAAAACAGGACTTGGATAATATTTCTCAGTTTCTGCCAATATCTAATATGCTTTTGGAAAAGTTGCGTAACACAACCTACCAAGGGAGCCCTGTTTGAATAGAGGTTATAATCCTTCCTATTCGGTGCTGTGTTTGTGGTTTTGCAGAACTGACCCATAGGGCCTCATTTTTTGACTGGTATAACAGGCTGTATTGTTTCTTAAGCCTATAGGGATGACGAAGTTGTCCTCTGAATGCAGCCTGACAGATCACATGCCTGACCAGAATTTACCATCAGTTTACCATCAGCTCAAATATTTTTCCTGTAGGACACTTTGAGTGATGGGAAACCTTGAATGTCCTCTTTGATGAAGGAGGATCTTTGCCTCCAGTGATCAAATATACAAGTAGAATGTCAAGGAACTTGCAATATGAGTGTTATGTTTGAAATAATTTAGACGAAGACTGTTGCAAATATTATTTTCTGGTTTGCAATGTTTTCAATCTAATTTCTTCAGATATTTTAATCTACTCTGCATGACAAATTAAAAGTGGTGTTGCAAAAAGTTTTTCACTACAGATAAGAGTCAACAATTTAAATTTTCAAATGAAGGAAAATTACTTCTAATATTTAGCTAGGGTTTTTTTCATGGCTTTTGGATAATGGCTATGAAGAAAAAGACAAGGAAAATTGTTGTAAAATAATTTTTTGGCCCTTCTTCATGACAATGAAGGACAAAACTGAAGAGGCACATTCCCATGTGTGAGGTAGTTTATGTCCAGGGACCTCTTCAAGGCTGACACCAACACTGAAAACTGCAGCCTGAGTCTGAAATAGGCAATTTACCTTGTGAATAACAGTTTGGCATGGGTGGAACATCATCTCTTTCCAGAGGTTTGCGGCCTACCTGTCATCCAAAGCTACTGTCTTTGCAGTTTCACTCATATAATGGACCCACCAGAGTCCCGTCGCACAGACACAGGTTGTTCATGGTCACACCACACCACTGACAAAAATCTTGTCAAGTTGGGTCTTTTACTGGCTTGGCTATGCCTGTTTGATACTGGAGAACTATGCATCCAGCTGCTCCAGGAGCAGATCGAGCAGAGGGTGACAAAGATGAGGAGCATCTCTCCTAAGAGGAAAGGATGAAGGAACTGGGCCTGTTCAGCCTTGAGCAGAGACAACTGAGGGGGGACCTCATCAGTGTCTATAAGTATCTGAAGGGAGAGTCCCAAGAGGATGGAGCCCGGCTCTTCTCAGTGGTGTCAAGCAATAGGACAAGAGGCAAGAGTCAGAAACTAATGCGCAGCAAGCTCCACCTGAATATGGAGAAGAACTTTACTGTGTGGGTGACAGTGCACTGGAACAGATTGCCCAGAGAGGTTGTGGAGTCTCCCTCACTGGAGATGTTTAAGAACTTTCTGAACACAATCCTGTGCAATGTTCTCTAGGATGACCCTGCTTGAGCAGGAAGGTTGGACCAGATGAGCCACGGTGGTCCCTTCCAATATTATCCATTCTGTTATTCTGTAATCTATCCCCTCATATCTAGTGCAGAATTTTCCTATGCTTGTGCTCTGTGTAGCTGGGACAAAGGGAGCTCTGTTCCACCTATCTACAAAAATGTAACTATCCATGGGACTTCTGATAAACAGAGAAAAGAAGGGGCTTTGGGCATTCTTGAAGGTAGGTAGCAGCTGAACTGGGTGTTGAGATTTTGAGACTGCTTCCGAGGGTGAAAAATTGCCTGTTTTTAACATTCTGCAGAAAATGTTTGTTGCTGTGACTCTAAAATTATGTTTATTGTAATAGTGAGTCTAAAAGAAGGTAAGTGTTTCATAAGGTATTCCCCAAGAACTTTGTCCTCAACATCTGCTACTTTTTTAAAAAAAAGACCATTGCTATCTTGTTTTATTGTTCTGCCTGGCACTGTCCTGTGCAGAATGTTTGAGAATCTGACTGCATAGCAACAAAATTTTTGCCTTGATCCTCTCTCCTCATAGTCATGAGGATGTTTATCAAATTATCTGGGATTTGGATGAAACTTGCTGAGAGGACTATAATGTTCCAGCTTTTTTCAACCTAGAGCTGTGAGAAATATTCACCACAAAACCTAAAAGTTTTCATAGGAGCTTAGACTGAATATCAGATGCAGTGAGGGATTTACTGTTGGGTGGGAATCGTGTAAAACTCTACTTTTGACATACGTTTGACCTGAAACCTGACAATGCTCAGATATTTCCACTGAAGTGACTTTGAGGCTACAAAGCCAAAAGTTAAAGAAAAACTCAGAAACTGCAAAGGTGGCATGAAGAGCTCAAACTTTACCCAAATCTACTTCAGATTTCATGCTGGATTGAGCTAGGTGCTCCTTAGCCTCTCTGCTTCCAAGTAAACAACAGGCGTACTATTAAAGCATTGCAATCTGTTGCAGGCACAGACACAGACTAGTATATTGTCAAGCCTGAAAATAATCAAATCAAAATTTTCTTGTCAGAAAAAAAGTCATGAATTCTGAGGAGTGTTATTGGTGATTTTCCTTAAGATTTGCTCTAGGTCATTGTTTAGAATCCTAGCTGAGACAGAGCTTTCCTGAATATCTAATCTGAGTTGTTCATTGTTTGGTGTTGTCTTAGGACTGTCCAGCTGTCTCAGCCTTTGATGATGAGCAGCAACTTGGAAATAATTTTGTGCAGTGTATTTGTGTTTTCCCCTATTAAAAAAAAAAAAATTTTTCTCATCTTGTATTGCATTAGAAATGACTACAAAAAATCAACACTCAGCAGCAAGTAGAAATAACAGCAGGATTTACTTAGGTATTTTGCCCAGACTGAATTTAGTGGAAAACCACTATCAGATGGAGAAGAGGCTGTATTATGTTTGCAGATGAGAATATTCTTGGGACAAAAAAGCTTTTCTCCATAAAAGTGTTGCTGCAGAGGATCAGACAAACATTTCCAGCTCTCTGAATAGTCCAACTTCTGAGATCTGTTGTTCCAACAGACTCAAGGAAAGTCATGCACGTATATATGAATTCTCTCATATGAATAAAAGCATTTTGCATTGCCGAATCCTACCTTTTTTGTCAGAAAGGAATTTTGTGTCTGGAGACAAAGAACATCTTATTCTCTCCCTTGCTTGCCTCCCTAATTGGAAGCTGCAATATAGATGTGCAAAAAAGGATATGCTTTGAGCATACCTCAAGGGTGAGCTGTCTAACCAAGGAAACAGTTTCATTCTTCTGCTGTGAAAAGAGCCTGGCTTGACAGAACACCTATTTCATTGCTCAGCAGGGCAAAAGACAGCAAGGAGAAAAGACTCTGACAGCTGAAACTGCAATACATTAATATTCATATTTTTTTGTGTGCAGCATTTTGCAGTCTGCTACAAAATTGTTTATTTTTCATTTATTTTAATAAAAATGAATTATTATTTATTATTTATTTTAAGTTGGATAGCTAAAGTTCCAGAATTCTGCTTTTGTCACTTCTTCAGACAAAACTATAATTGAATCACTGAAGAAAGAAAACATAAAATTCCTGGACCTGTTGCTTGCTGCAGAGTGGGCTATGCTTTCAAATGGTTTCCATCATACACCTTGCATTTGGAACTCACAGGTGCACAAATGGAATTAACAGCTTTCAAAGGCAAGACTGACAGTCTAGCAGTGCTCTCTGCAGGGGGACCATGAAGTATGGTCTGTCCTACCTGTGTGTAGGTGACACCTTCGGGATAAGTCATTGTATTAAATCTTGAATGTCATGGTGCTTCCAGAAAAGTATGTCTAAACTAAAAAATTGTTAAGTCTGTTTCATTGCCAGAAATGCCTCAGCTCTACCAATGCCAAATTACTATCACAAATGAGACACAGCTTCAATAAGTATGATGGTCTTCATTCAGCAAATTTTAATGATAAAATATCCCAGCTAAAACCTGTGGAGTTATTCAAGTGTTTAAGATTAAGCATATGCATATTTTCTATGTAGTATTTTGGAATGATAGAAGTATAACTGAACCAAGCTTCAGATGCCCTGTTTTCTTGCTGACATTGTTTGTAAGTTGAAAGTAATATTTGTCATCAAAGACAAACAAACAGAGGATGACTCAGTCTCACCCTCACTCAGAGGGGAAGAATCCAAAGGGAATTGGATTTCCCTGTTTAGAGAAATCTCCACACAAAGGGAAGGGAACTCACATTTTCCTGAAACTGTGAAATGCAATCCTGTTAAAAACTCTTTTTCTGCAGCTATTAATATTAATTTAAGTCTGAGGTTAAACACAGCTGAATTCTCTCTTACAAAGAAAAGCTGAAGGAAAGCCTTGATATTATGGTGAACTTCTGTTTCTTAAGGAAACACACATGATTCTAGTCTCACATGTGTTCCTTTTCAGAGCAGTGAGAAGTACTTTTCAGTACTTTTCAGCAGCACCTCATCAATGTAAAGTCCACAGTTAATTCAGTGCAGATAAAACAACTTATTAGACCCCCCTCCTCCTATCAAGATCACTGGTGTTAAACTGACAGCTTATTTTTCTTATGTTCTTGATGTCTTGGGTTTTTTTACAGATAGTTAAACTTGTGGAAAAACAATACCCTAAGAAAAATTATTAAAATTGGAAGATCACATTAAATATTCCTCTGGGTAAATAAATGCAAGTTGAAAGGTTTAAGTATTGAGTTCATCAGAGTGTCTCAGAAATATCCTTCATTATTTTTTTATTAACTATCTCACCTTCCCTGGTTAGAATCCTGTTCATTTTGTTGAGTATGCATGAACAAAGCTTGATGGATGGTGAAAAATTAGCCATAAAGAGCCTCATAAGTAGCAAAGCACCATTAATCCGGCAGAGTCTGAACTTTACTTTCAGCATGATGAGTGGTAGAAATTAACTGTAATTAAAATAAAAGATCTTTTGAGCATTGTCAAATAAATATTAGAAGGTATAGCTCTGAAGAGCTCATGACACTGAAACACCACCTTTCCTGAGACATGTCAGCACTGAGCCTGTCCTGTGTTATTCACAGAGTTTCCCTGAGCAGAGAAAGAAGTGCTCCTGCTAGTTCTCAGTACAAGATTTCACCAGGAGGGGAACATAGCTGGTTTGGGGAATTAAATAATGAAGAGATTAAGAGAAATGTGGGGATGATCCTCATTAACTTCCGGCCAGCAAGGGAGAGGGAAGGAAGGCAATACTTTAAAAGAAAACTTTTGAGTCACATTTTCTGAACTGCACATCTGCACGTAGTTTGTGGAAGGATAAGATTTAGCTGCAGAAAACTTCAGTGTGAAACAAGTCTGGATCGGGGGGGGCCAGCAAGATAAGTACAGTGTCCCCTTTAGTCATGTAAACCCTCATGGTGAGCTCCTATTGTCAGTGGAAAAGTTTGCTGAGAGACATTCTTCATAAACAGTGCATAGGGATATTCAAAGAAAAGTTAAACAATTCAAAATGAATCTAAGCAAAATGTACTTCAGTTAAATAACATATTTGAAATATATTGGACTCTTATTTGTGATTTTCCTCAGGGCAGTATAAACACAATAAGAAAACAGATGAGGCGGAATGCTTGATTTAAAAAGGTTGTGTCTTCAAGGGCAGATTTACTGTCCAGCGAGGCTCTTCAGGCTAGTCTTCCCAGGCACAGCAGTTCCCAGGTTTGGAATGCTGAGGCAAGAGCCTTGGAGCGTAAAGCAGTCCAACTGCGGCTGAACATAAGGTCACAACCAGGAACATATGAGATGAATAAATCTTTATTGGGCAAGGCTGCAAAACATTAGGTAATGGGGTTAGTGGCAAAAAAAGAACTTCATCTGAATCATGTTCCAGAATGTGCACAAGAACAGAAGTCCAGGCCTCTTGCAAGGGGCAAAATTCATGTTTCTGATGCTGATAGGCAAAAAAAAAAATCCAGAAAGAGGTTTAAGTACATGCATTGTGCACATCTACAATGTTTCAGTTTGCAAAAGGTCATGGTATTTTCCATAGTTCAGACTGGATGCAAGTGCTAACAAAATCCTTTTTACTTCTTTCCAGCTTCCATCACCACATTTGTCTTCTGCCCTCTTCTCACCTTCTTTCTCACCTACAGATGGAGAAATCAAGCTCAGAAAAAACCAGAACAAAAAACCTAAACAAACTTTCTATTTCTGGGGAAAAGTTTCAGTGCTCATCTCCACCCTGAACTGTGGTTGATAGTTAAGAAATCCCTTCTGCCTCTTCCGGGAAATAAAGTCCTGAGAACTCTTTGCTTGCAACGAATTAAACACTTAGTTGTGAATCATGTTGGAATTAATTTTTCTGTTGAATTGGACTGTGCCTAAAGGAGATGATTACATGATTGAGTGGCTTGCTGGGTGAGACCTGAGCTGTCCGTCTATTCAGGTCAGATACCCAAGAGCCTGTGGCCTAGAAGTTTGGGGTCCTTCTTCATTTATTGAAATATACACCCCGAGCTATTTCCTCAGAACAAGGACTGATCTCCTGTAAGGGAGAAGAGCTTCTAAGAGGTAGTGAGACCTTGAAGAGAAGGCAAAAATGTCAGAAGGAATCAATCCCGCAAAGTGGATCCAGATCTTAGGTCCCCATTTGATCCATTTTAATGATCTGTGCTGTGACTGCTACTCTGAGCAGGACAGGGACTCATCCAGAAAGACTCTACCTGCTGTGCTGAGAGGCCTGTGGCCACCTCTGGGATGCTTTGGTCCATGCTTACTCATGTCTGTTCATGGGCCACCTTGTTCCAGAAGTCTGCTTGTATCTGAGCAGCACTGCCTCTCTCTCTATGTCAAGTGTGGCCTCATCTGCTTTGGGTATGCAGCATTTCTCATCTCAGAAACATTCTAAACTAAATAATGAACTTTTCAGGTCAGGATTGACTGGACTCTTTTTTTCCTCTCTTTTACAAACAACACCATGAGGGATGCACAGTACAATACAGACAAGCAAAAATCAAGAAACAATGGAATTGTACAGGGTGTGCAAAACTCATAAATAAACTCTTACTGAGAAAAAAAAACACACTTCAAAGAGGAATCTGAAGAAGAAAACAGGTATTCAGTCAACCACAGCTAAGGTATACTTCCAGTTTAGTGGGCTGTCTAATGGTTTGTTGCCAGAGAGAAGGGATAAGAAACAGGAACTAACACATTTTTCTGCACTTCTTGCTGCAAGAAGAATAAGTAACTTGTGCATTAAAATGAGACTCTTAATAAAACTGAATATTGCTGAAATTGAGATGGTGCAGTTTGTATGGAGTGGAATTGCACTTGAGATGTGAAGTTCCATTCTTCCCTTTTCAATTTCTATTTCTGTTTTTATTTCTATGACTGTGCCTACGAGATGACTTCTGGTGTATTCACCAAGTCTGTAATGCTTTAAAAGGCTTTAAAAACTGGTATTGTGAAAATAATACTCTAAAGCACAAAACTGTGTATAAAGAGAGACGTCATGTTCTGTGGATTTACATCAGACAGGGGAACAAAGACATGCGAACTTAAAAAGAATGTAGCAAACCCAAAGGAAATCTCTTCCTGATAAATTAGAAATCTTCCTGATTAATTAGAAATTAGTTACAGAAGTAACACTTATGTCTGTTCCCCACTGCTAAAGCTGGGCTACTTCTGACAGAAAATGTTGTCCAGTGTTGTCTTAATTGCTTTGGGCAGCGTTGTTACTGTTTACCTCTCTAGGAAATGGTTCTAGTTTTAAGAAGCTTGAAGAAATAATCACTAAAAAATGAGCTGAAATATCTTTTTCATAGTTTTGCATAGTTCAAGTGACCATATGGACTGAGTTTTGTTCAGTAGTTCACATTTTGTCTTTGAGCACCATCCCACCTCTTCTGAATAGCCTTTCTCATTTGCTTTCTACACTTCAGATGTGGGGGGAAAGTGTGCTGGAATTGACTCACCAATATAAATAATGCTGCTGCTTTGCTCTGATTTGGGTTTTCCTGAGGTAATTACTCAGTGTTAGACCAAGGCACTCCACAAAAATCTCCTTTCTCTCTCATGCTGTCCTATTATGTGTGGAATTGATTTTCTAACTCAAAGTCAGCACCCTCATCTTGTATACTGTCACTCTGAAGGCTCACCATTTATATCATGTGTGAGGAAAACTGGCTGTCATGTTTTTAGTGAGTAATATAATTGTATAGTACTTGCTTGTGTGGAGAGAGTGGAGTCAATGCCAGGAGACTAGTGTGGAGGAAATACAGGGAAGATAGACTGCAGGCCTATAACTCTATGTTCAATGAATAACTTTCTGTGCTGAGATGTCATTGTGTTGAAATATATTATAATTTATATTAATATTAAAATCTCAAAGGGGCTTTTTTCCTCTGATGAAGTCAGGTTGGTTGGATTAAAACTTCATTTCAATACATGGGTTGAGTTACTGCATGCATTCAGAAAAACACAGCCTGACTACTCTGCCTTCCTTGGCAGTATTTCTTATCCCAGTTGGCTCCACCTGAAATCTCATGCACATACCTAGAAAAGAGACTGGCACCTCTCCAGTCTTCACAGGCAGCTGCCCAAGAGATGTTCCAATGCTAGGCTGGGCTGTAGACTGGCATTAATTCATAGTACATGCACAGTTGCTTGGGCAATGGGTAAAAGTTTGTTGGTCCAGAAGTGGGAATCCTTCTTCATTGGCTGTAATTGCCAAAAATATTGTTTCATATTCAAGAAAGCAAACTACTGAAATTCATCCATTTTCTTCATCATTATAGCCCTCAAGTATTTACAGGGAAAATGATGATCATGCCTTTTTCATAATTTAATCCATTCTTAGTCAGAGAAGTGTGTTGTATTCATTTTATAAAACTTCTCTTTGTACAGTTAGTCAGCCTATGGAGTCCTTTAATCATGTGTGTTGCTCTAATCTGAAATCTCCTCTCATTTGTCCATGAGGTAGGTCTCTGCTTTTTGCATGAGGTTCTAAGAAAGATTTGCATTTTATGTGAAAAGAAAAAGGAAAAAGAAAGAACTTTGTGGGGTGAAAACAGCGAGCACCCGCTTCTGTTCGTAGACTGGTCCATTTAGTGACCACTGGAATTATCAGTCTCTTCATTTAAGGACTCATGTGTGGGATTTCATTTAAAGATGGTTAGGATGCTATTTTATGCAGGTAGGCTGCCTCTAAACCCCCTTTCTGTATAGGGGAAAAGGGGAAAGATTTCTGAAAACAGGCTAAAAGTGACAGATGCTTTGCAAGCCATGGATCTCTGGCTACTTCTAAGGAATTCCCAAAATGTAGCTAACAAAAGTACAAATTCAAATTTACTGTAGAAGGATCTGTAGCTCCGTTGAATAGCTTTGAACATATCTGAGCATTGAGAAAGGCTGATCAAATACTTTAGAGAATAATAAGAGAAATGCATTTTTTAGAAAAATAAAGCTAGAATATTGCAAGCATCGAACAGGTTTCACATATTACTAATAAAGGAATTTAATTTAGTGCACAAAAAATTTATGGGATTCAAAGACTGGCTGATGGGATGGATACCCCTGCATGGGGATTGTTGTCTTTCACTTAGTTGCCAAGTCTGAATGACATTTTACATGAAGAGCTGTCACTGTGAAAACATTTATATGCCAAGAAGTAAATTTAGTACTATTTGACTTCTATCTAGCAGCAATTCAGGATGTCTAAATTACATTAATGATTGGAAATTCAGGTCTTGAGGAAAGGATTGTGGACTGTAATGATATTAATCCAAGGCAACAAGATAAGAGATATGAACTGATGTACATAACCTGAAAACTGAGATTTACTTGCAATCTGTTCTACATATTTTACTATGTATTATTGCCATATAAACTACTGTGTTTGGATCAAACTAAACAGAAGCTCCCATTTATTTTAATGTGACTTTTATTTGTGCAGCTTCACTTTTATTTTTCTATAACAAATTATGGTAATATGACTGACAGGAATATTACCTGAACTTGATGTAGATTTAACGTTAAACTAAGGAAAGGATCATCTAGATGAGCTGGAGAAGATCCTTCAGGGCAAAAAAAGGAGACTCATGTACAGCAGGCTGGTGCTTTAAGTGCCTGTTTTTGAAATGATGGAGAACAATGAAATGCTCTTATCCAACTTGATGCCTAAGCTCTTCTCCACCGCTAAGATTTTGTCCACGGTTCCTTTTACTGTTAATTAACCACTTAGACAGCTTCTGTAGCTACCCTGCACAATAATTTCAGTCTCTGGAATATTTTATTTTAGCTTGGCCAAGACTAACTCAGCTTTCTGTGAAGTTAGCTGTAGTTCAAGGAACAATCATGCATGCACTTGTGATATGCTCTTTTCTGTACAAGATGACCTCGAATATCTTCACTGGAAATATTCCTATACTGGGAAGCAGAAGCAAGTTCCTGTCAAGTAGCACCATATCAGTTAGTGGATTCATCCTGATTTCTGTGCATGTTGGCTGGGTGTGTAATGTTCTCCTCTGGCATGTACTTTGTACATTAAAATCTCTTAGTATCAAGATAGTGAACTCCTTCTCAGGAGGAGGGAACATGCTAAAGAGGTGCTGGATTTCATAACTTGGCCAATGCATTATTGCTGCTGGAATCTGGGGGACTAACCCTTTATTCCCAGGCACGAAAAGTGAGTTTAAAAAAGGCACCGAAGGCTCCCAGGGCAGACCGGAGGAATGAAGGAGAAAGCTGTCTGCCTCCTGGCATGCTGCAGTGCAAGCAGATGAGAGCAGGGAAAAGACAAACTTATGGCAAAGAGCCTGCTTTCCTATTAGGTAGTTCCACTGAGGTTCTGCTCTGTGGATCACTACAGACAAAAGAAATACTGGACGTCTCTCAGTTGTAGCCCTGAGTCACTTACCATAGGCAAAACACTCCCATTTTTAATATTCAGGAACCATTAAGCAGCCTGGCTCTGCAACCTTTTAAGTGAAAGAACTATAACTGAATGTTGAATGTTAAGTCCATTATCAACTAACACACCATCCCCTTTGGATATCTAACATCAAAATGGGCAGGACAACATACCATCTGTACAGGGACTGTGATGTCAAGCAAATTTACCAGCAAACTCCTACAGGAGCTTTGTGATAAGAGAATTCTCAAGGGAAGAGCTATTAAAATGGTAACAGAGAGATCACATTTAAACTGAAACAGCACAATTTAAATACTTCTGTTCATATGTTACTCCAATGTGTTTCGTCAGCAAAATGTTAATGCAAGCTAGGGGTCTAGGAGTGCAGAGGTAGAGTTTTTTGAAACTGGTTTGGAAAAACTTTAAAGAACCAATCCTGTTTTTTATTTCACAGAATCACAGAAGATGCTGAGTTGCAAGGGATCCACAAAGATCATCGAGTCCAACTCCTGGCCCTGCACAGGACCATCCCCAAGGGTCACACCATGTGCCTCAGCGTATCATCCAAATGCTTCTTGAACTCTGTCAGGCTTGGTGCTGTGACCACTTCCCCAGGGAGCCTGTTCCAGTACCCAGCCACTCTCTGGGTGAAGAACCTTTTTCTAATATCCAATCTAAACCTCCCCTGACACAACTTCAGGCCATTCCGTCAGGTCCTGTCACCGGTCACAATAGAGAATAGATCAGTGTCTGGCCCTCCTCTTCCCCTCATGAGGAAATTGTAACTGCAATGTAACTGCCTCAGTCTCCTCTTCTCCAGGCTGAATAGATCAAGTCACCTCAGCTGCTCCTCATACAACTTCCCCTCAAGGTCCTTCCTCATCTTCATTGCCCTCTTTTGGATGCTCTCTAAGAGCTTAATATCTTTCTTATATTGTGGTGCCCAAAACTGCACACAATATTGAAGGTGAGGCCCCACCAGTGCAGAGCAGAGTGGGAGAATCCCCTTCCTTGACCAGCTGGTGATGCTTTGCCTGATGCCCCCAGGACACAGTTGGCCCTCCTGGCTGCCAGGGCACTGCTGACTCATATTCAACTTGCTATCAACCAGGACCCTCAGGTCCCTTTCCACGGCACTGCTTTCCAGCCTCTCATTCCGCAGTCTGTCTGTACATCTTGGATTGCCCCATCCTAGGTGCAGAATCCACCACTTCACCTTGTTGAACTTCATATGGTTGATGATTGCCCAGTTCTCTAACTTGTTGAGGTCTCTCTGTAGGGCCTCCCTGCTTTCAAGGGAACCAACAGCTCCTCCCAGTTTTGCATCATCTGCACACTTGCTTAGTATCCCCTCCAGTCCTGCGTCCAAGTCATTTAGGAAGATGTTGAAGAGCACAGGGCCAAATAAGCCTGTTTATTTCTTTATATAAAAATAGATTTCCCCTGCATATAAAGCAAAGCGAATAATTGTTCATATGCATAAATTCTAAAAAAAAGCAGCCAATGTCTTACAGTTTTGCTCCTTATTTTTGAAGAAAGCACAGCCCTGCATTCCTATCTCTAGGAAGTGCAGCATGAATCACAGAATTTTTAAGGTTGGAACGGACCCGTGGAGATCATCTACTCCAACACCCCTGCCAAATCAGCGTAAACTAAAGCAGGTTACACAGGAATTTTTCCAGCTGGGTTTTGTCTCCAGAGACTCCATGACCTCCCTGGGCAGCCTGTTTCAGTGCTCTGCCACTCTCAACATAAAGAAATTCTTCCTCATGTTGAGGTGAAACTTTATGTGTTTTACTTTATGCCCATTGCTCCTCATCCTGTGGCTGGGCATCACTGAAAAGAGTCTGGCACCATCCTCTTGGCACCTGCCTTTGAGATATTTATATGCATTAATGAGATCCCTCTCAGTCTTCTCATCTCTAGACTAAACAGGTCCAGCCTGGCGTCTCTCCTCATAAGAGGAAGATACATCTTCCTCATGAGGACACATGATCGATTTCTCCTTCTATCTGCCCTAAGACCTGATTTGCCTTGTGAGAAATTCTGACTCGTGTTGTTTACAAGAGAAAACTTAAAGATGGGAGACTATACACCCAGCTAAAACTTCTGCGTTGTAACATAGATGAGAGAATGAAGTAAGGAGCTCGCATGTGCCACGCTGTGGGTGTTCCTTGACACATCCTTGCTGATTTTCTTTGGACTGATGAAACTGTTAATGCCTCTTGGGCTTTGCTTTCTCATTTTATTCTACTCAGCAGAAATATCTGCTGTAGGATTTCAGTTGTCAGGTTAAAACAGATGGGTAGAAAGCTGACTGGAATTTGCACCCTTGCATTTTGCTGATGTAAAAAAGACAAAATCCCTGTTTTGTAATAAAGGTAAAATCCTGTCACGGGTGTATGTTAACTGTAAAAAGTTCGGATTGTTTCCGTATCATGGGATAATTCCTCTTTGAAACAATCTGATCTGTCATAAATCATGATTAAGAGCTGTTGCCCTTTCCCAGACATTTGTTCCTACCTCTACAATGCTGCTCACAGCTACCTCAGTTTTGCAGGTGCAGCTGTATTTAGGGTTGAGATAGAAATGAGGTTGGGGATGGAGAGAATGGCTAATGAAATGGAAGTCGGTGAGGATAGGAATGAGTGATCACAGGGAGTCTCCTGCAAATGGAACTCCAAGTAAAAATGCATGTATAACTCTGTCTGTGGACACTGGCATTTTTTTTTTTTTGAGCGTGGCACATAATAATTTGAATCCTTCTTCCCAGGTCAGGAGAATCTGGAGGTCTGTGGAAGATGGATACTTAGGTGATGGGAAGGAAATGATTCTGGTGACTTGGTTCTGTAATGGTCTTGTTACTTGACATTCAACACATATGTGAATGAGGGGTTTCTGGAACAGTTATACACATCTCTTTGAAAAGGAAGTTAAATCATCTGCTGGTAGAGGTCAGCATTGGCCCTGACATGTTGGTCTCTGTCAGCTGTTCACTGGTTTTAGTCCTGTTGTGAATGCTACCTGTGGAAATGGAGTCTGTCTGAATGATGCAGTGTAAACTGGTCCTTACCAGCCTTAATCTGGATGGTCCTACATGTTTTCAGTCAGTTTACTAGACTGTCAGACACAAAATTATTATGTTTAACAATAATGTTCACTTGAACTGCACAGCTCTATAATATTCTCATCTGCCAATGTTTTAATTACAGGGTAGTATTCACTAAGGGAAACTAAAATTAGAAGTGGATGAATGGATTTTGATATCCAATTTGAAGGGGGAGATTTTTTCTTTTTTCTTTTTTTTTTTATTTTTCATTTTTCTTTTTCCTTTTCTCAAGGAAATTACATTCTTGGGAGAACTGCAAAACCAGAACGACTAAAATGGCCTCTCCTGAGCCATAGGGTGGAGAAGGCTTTGCAAACCAAAGGTCACATACAAAAAGACATCTATTTATAAGTAACAAAGCATAAAAATAAAAAAGAGAAAAGATTGGTGTGCATGTGGAAAAAGAATTCAGGAGAGAGGGGAAAAGAAAAGAAAAGAAGGAAGCCATGATTTGTAGTTTTGGCAGTGATGAGTGAATGAACATTTGTGCAAAGTAGGTCAAGAACAGAAGAAAACTGCATTGGTGGAAGGGTCCGGTGATGCAATATAGGGAAGAGTGTCTCAGTCTGTAACTGATGGGATCAAGGGATGCCAGTGTTTCCACAGGGCTGGGTTTGTCAGGGAAGTCCCATCATGCCAGAATCTTCAACAGCTCCTTCTGAGAGCTATTCCCAAATGACCACTGAGTTTCACATTAGCTAACAGGGTGAGGGCTGAAGCTTCCAAACTGCAGGGACATACAGTGTTGTGAGGAAAGGGAGGCCTGAATAAATGTAAGTACTTCAAGATGGGGACTCAACATTGTTACAGAGTACACCTCCAAAATGGGAAGAAGAATGTTCCTTGTGTACAGCTCAAGTAATCTCTGGTCTCTGTCTATTGGGCTGATTAATCTTGCAGTAATGCTTTGTAATTTTTTTCTCTTTTTTTTTTTTTTTGATAGATATAGCTACTCTGAGAAAGGGAGTTAGAAATAAAGTTTGATTTAATAAAATAAATGAATGTTTAAGATACTGGACAGTAATTTAACCATACAGGATATCTTCATGGATTAATAATATCTGTAACATGTTATTTATATATTCTACTGTTGTGGCATATTTTTATTTTTAAATTACTAGGAGATAGTATGATATCAGTGACATAAAGCATTTCTGTGTGATGAACTACTGAATTACTGGAGACATTCAGCAGAAACTATGTGATTGTGCTGATGACAAAATCAGCTCCCAAGATAGTTTTCCAAGAGCAGTTTTTCTCTTCAGACTCTCATTGAGTCTATACAGCAGCACCAGGAGTCAGTGGGAGTTTTGTGTTGTGTGAGCTTGGACACCTGTGTCCACAGCAAATTTTCTCACTTGAAGATGACAAAGGTTCAAAATATTGTTTTTGTTTGGCATCTCTCAAGTAGTCATAGGTAACAATTTATGCGTACAACATGCCGTGTTCATCCAGACATTTGATACCTCACTACGTTTAAATTGAGAGACAGGCATGAATGCAGTCCCTGGAGCCATCCTGTTCCCCAGACTGTGGGAAAGATAGCTTATGCAGAATATACAGTCTTAAAATCAACCTGGTATGTGACTTTGGAGTTTGAGGAGTTAACGGCATTGGCCCTTATACTTAGTATTTCAAACTTAAGCATGCATAGCACTCTACAAAAACAAATAAAGACAAATGTGAGAGAAGCAAATAGTTCGTACTCTGAAGAGTTTACCGTTTAAGTTTCACAAGACTATTGAATGAATTTCTGCATAGGTAGGGCACAAAGAACCAAATAGAACTAACCATAAGCAGGAAAGCATGATAAAATGATGAAGGTAGATAATGTAGTTACCCTGGAAATCAATCCAAATACCTAGGGATATGTGCAGGTTGGTGTTTATGTTTGTCTACCTTTATAAATAAGATAATATATAATAATATTCTTTTATAATATAATATAAGAACAGAAAGTTCAAGGATTGTCTGGTAGTCTCAGAAAGTAGATGCTGACAGACAGGTAAAAGGCACACACAGAGAAATATATTAAGGAAATTTTAGGGAAAATCAGGAAAATTCTTGAACTGAGAGAAGAAATCATTGAAGTTATAGAGGTGGCAGAAGTTAGAAAAGGCCCGTGTTTGACAGAGGTGGTGGAAGCTGCTTACAACAAAAAAATTAATTTGGATACCAGGCAGCCACAGCTTCTGATTTATGCAAAACTGGAAGGAATACAGAAACTTAGCCCAAATACAGTAGCTGTCGTAATAGATGCACAGCTCTAGAAAGACAGCAATACTTAAATATAAAAGAACTGCAATGAGGTTAAGTGCTGGCATAACTGTGACAGTATTTCTGCCTGCGGTTTTACTCGAAAGCAGCACCCACAGTCAGAAGCTCAGATGACCGACCCGTGACGCGCCTCACGTGACGCTCATACACGTGATATGTGACGTAGCAGTAAGCATGCACGGATCAAAGGTACTTGCAGCGCTACTTTGAAAATTTCTCAGCAAATCGGGGTAGACAAATGTCTGCTAGAGTTATGGTTAGAGTCTAACTTCCAGTCCAATTTTTTTTTCAATTGCTTGTAACATTCACAAACAAATTGTTTTCAGCTGAAGCTTTCTGCATTGAATGTCCATTTTGCCAGACCCTTTAAATTAAATCCAAGCACCTACTTAAGGAGTTTCCAGTAATGGGAAAAAAAGTGCCTTTTCTTTTACGATCTGCTAAGACCCCTTCAGCTTTAGAGGCAGAAGAGCATATACCCATTGAGACTTGCAAGTGAATTGAATCTCAGAGAGTCAACTCGATAAAGCAATTGGCTAATACCTGTGCTGCAGTAATACTCTGAGACTCCTGTGGATTTTCATTCAGTGGGATTTGCTGATTCTCAAGAAAAAAACTCTGGATTTTGTATGTTTTTCTTTAGAAAAAGTCAGTGACACAATTTGTTCTTAGAACTGAAAGGTCTTTATTCTATAATGCAACAGTGCAAAGCTGAAGGCTAAAAAATTAAATTTTCTATGTTTTTCTCCAGTATTGTTTGCTGACTCTTTCTTCATACAAATAATAATTTAAAAACCCCAATCAACCAATCAACCAAAAAAACCCAAACAAACCAAAAAAACCCTTGCAAATAAACCTGAAAATAAGAAACAAGAAAATATATAGGATAAAGAACTTCTATGATTTTCACTAACACTGTTTTTGTGAGCTCATGAAATTATCTTTATATTCACCTTTCCTGTAATATCTGTGTCTACAAAAGGGAAATGGCAACCTTGTGTCCATTAATCTGACTTGAGTGGTTTGCAGAGTATTAGAATAAAGAGTGAAAGTTATTGCAGCGAAGGAAAAAAAATACAACCTACAAAGGAAGACTATGCCACGTTAATCTGATAACTTGCTGAAATAACTTCACGTCAAAAGATATGTGCTTGTTATTGAAGGTTTGCCATTAATAGTGCAAAGAGCTTTATCATTAACAGTGTCAACATATTGTAAAGAGATTCAGTTAGTCCCAGGGCTGAGAGTGGGATAGGCCTTGTCTCTGGAAACAGCAGAGGAGGGAGCAGAGAGATTTCAGCAATGACATGATAGCGTGAGGAGTAGTGGTGTGCACTTCCTGTGAGTAACTTCAGAAGAAGGTATCTGATTGTCAGAGTGCTAAAATTCAGGAAGATCTCTGACTCTGAGGCAAATAAGTAGTTATGAAGATGGATCCTGATAAATGTCTGAAACCATATGTCGTGGTCAGCCGCAGTTGCAGACAGCTGAACCCAGGGGTCCAGGGGAATCCTTTTGACTCTTGAGTTTCTGTACATTGATTATTGCTGTGTAAAAATGTCACTGTCCCGTGGGTGTGCACATGTGTATGTGGATAAGTGAAGATATTAAAGCCAACTCTTCTTCTAGTTGATAAGTGAAGATATTAAAGCCAACTGTTCTTCTAATTATTTCAGAAAATACCAATGGTTATTATAGAAGCAGCATACTCTTCAAATTCCTAGGAACAATTTAAAAAGAAAAAATAAAAGAATCAGAAGAAATGGGAGTTTGAAAGCATCTTGTGTTGTGGTATCTCCATGACTGCTGGAATCAGAAAAACAATTTATGTTTATAGAAACTTTTATTCCAGTTTCCTAGCATTTAATCTAGGATAAATGAGAGAATATGATTTTTTTGTTTGCACTTCTTTCTTTGTTTAAAATGGCTACAGGGTACATAGTTTGCATGAGGAACCTTTAAAGCCTCTCTGTTTATTTTGGGTCTTTTATTTTGGTTTGGGTTTTTTTTTTGTTGTTGTTGTTTGTTTGTTTCTTTGTAAGTGGTCTCCTCATAAATCTAAGAAAACCAAAGGAGTGAAAACCATGCTCACCACTATGGATATGATGCCCCAGCATCCTGAAAGCTGTTTGGCTCTAGATTACTCAGCTGATGCTTTCTATGGCTTGACTCATACAAGCCTGTTCCTCTACACACCCCTTCATACCTCAACTTGCCTGAACTCCTCTAGAACTGCCCATTGCGAAGATCTACATGTATTGAACTTAAAGTGACAGATATTAGAAATGGATCTTTCCTTTATCAGTTCGTTATTACACTTTCAAGTATTCAGTCTGGAGTGTTCCAAGGATTCAGTAAATTGTGTTTAGTTTGAGTTGCAGAAGTCTTTTGATCTCTGGAGACACTCTTAGCATGCAGTAGATGTGAAGTACTTTATCCCACTCAGACAGAAGTGTGCTTCATGAAAGAAACAGCCTTTATCATTGCAGTTGCAGGCTTTGCTTAAACTGGAAATTACACAGTGCCAGAAGACAGGCCCAGGCACTAACTTCATTGTCTACACTGCTAAATTGTTTGAGCAGACCCTGGAATGGTTTGTCCCTGGGCAGTTAGCCCAGGCCTCTTCCAAGCAGTTCCTGGGCATGTTTTGAGAATTGTCACGGGCCAGGCACCATGCCCAACATGTAGTTTGGATGCAGGCACCCTTTTTTGGATGATAATAGACTTCACCAGTGCCAGATGGCCTCAGAGCCAGAGGGAATAAACACAGCCTGATTACATATGCCATGTGCTAGTGCAGAGAATCTCTTGTGCTGTAAAATGATAGCTTCACTCGTGCCTACGTGTGCATCTCCACGTTAAGAAGCTGTAACCTGAAAGACTACATTTTACAAAGGGCAACCTCAGACTAGGACTTTGTGGCATCCAGGAAGACAGAGTGGGTGTTATGCAATTGCTGTATTGCTGAAGAAATCATAGGCACTTATCAAACCCTTGGACCATATGTTCAATGCACCATCTCAAGCAAGTACTAAGTATAAATTGGCTTTAGTCTGTCTTAGGCCCCCTCTGGCCTTAAGACATATTTATGTTTCTCTGCTGTTCAGACTGCCTGAAATAACATAGGGGCTGTGTTACAACCCACCAGACGGATGTTTTTAGCATACAAATTAGAACGTATATGTTGTACACTTTAGGAAGTGGTATGTTCAAAGATGCAACATCTACCGGGATGCTGTTATAAGGCTGTGTTTTGAGGCAGAGCCAAAACAAATGTACCCTTGACCATGATGAACTGAGAGCACCTCCTCTTGTGTTTGGGCAGTGCCTAGAAGAGTGCTTGTTGAAGTGGTCCAAAATAGAGGTGAGGAATGACTTCATGAGGAGACTGATTGGGGATCCAGTGTGTGGTTCCCACACTGATCCTCTCTTCCTGAGAAATGCAGCCGTACCCCTAGGTGTGGTGTCCATGGATGCAAGATCCTAATCTCTTGAAATATCCTTGCAGGTTTTAGGTTGTCCTGTGAAATCTGTGAGATAAACTATTTTTTTTTTCATGCAGGGCAAATTCTGACAGCAGGATGAGAAAGACCTCTTCACTGGATCCCTTTGTTGTTTTCTATGATTACCAGTTATCAGGGTTCAAGTTAGAAAAATTATTAAATGTTGAAGAGGCAAAACCTGCTGAAAAACACTACAAATCTATGGGGATTGTAGGAATTCAGCCTGATGAGATTCATCCCAGAATCCTCAAAGAGCTGGCTGATGTCATTGCAAAACCTCTCTTGGTTTTTTAGTAGTCTTGGGAGTCTGGAGACTGGAAACTGGAAACTGGTGTCAGGCCTCTAAGTGTGTCTGCTGGGTTTTAACTGGTTCCAGTTCCACTGGGGAGTACAAAAAAATTCTGCTGAGGTTTGATTTTTCCCCATAGTCTTTAAGTTAGACAGGGAGTCAGATATATAGGCTTTTATGTTCAAACTCTTCTCCCAGTTTGAAAGTTTGGGATGAAATATGAAGTTACTCCTCCTTGACTTTTTTGCTTTCGAAGTTGTAAACCCATTTCAAAGAACAGAACTTGCTACAGTATGTTACATTAAATGAAGAACACTTTAGGAAAAACTTCTCATTAAGGAAAACTAAGAGATTCTGGATGTGAAAAATTTATGCTAATGATTATTATAATTAGCATTAATTAGATTTTTTAGCCTTCTTTTTAAGCAGTAGTTTTGCAGAATATGAAATCATGAGGGGTAGGCATGAAAACACCGACTGAGCAAAGAGTATGTATTTGAGAGAAGCTTGTTGCAATTAGAAGCTGCTGAAGTGCATTACGGTATTGTGCATTGAACAGCTGGTTTCAATGGTAAAGTTGTCACTAGAAATGGGTAAATCTTTTGCCGCTACAGTTTTTAGGTTCATCTTGATATGCTAGCTGAATATTTCTGTAGCCTAGGCGCTGATTTATGAGGTAGACATCTCCACTTACTGGGGAAAAGACAGTGGTGGCTGGAGGCAGTAACTTCTTTTTTATCTTGTTTTTTTATCCCCTGCTGCAAAGGACCTGAAACTGAGAGTTGACAAGGCCAACCAATGTCTGCAGGACAGACTTGGACAAAGAGGAAAACACAGTTAATAATAATTTCAGAAGGATATGTATTGATAATATGAGATGAATTTTCAGTGCTTGTTTGAGGGGAAATGGCACAGAGGTGTGTTATCTGTCAGTGAGAAAATGAAATTGATACCTTCCCTGATAACAGAAGTGGTGGTTTGTTTGTTTGTTTGTTTTCAAACTTTTCAGTGTGCTCATCAGTATTATTTAACTTAATCTTGCTTCATGGGGATGGATTGTAAAGGGCAAAACAGAAGCTCAAAGAAAAGACAGTTCTTTTTAGTGAAACAGAAAAGGTCAGGCTACTTTGTGAAGAAACTAGATTTTCAGTTCAGAGGCAGTTGTACAATCCTGGAGACACCAGAAATTAAAAATTGTTGTCTTCAACATCATTTATTTGCCTCAAGAAGATTTACACTAGTTCAAGACAGGCATAAAACAGAGGGAAAAGTGCATACCTCTTCCATGTCATATACAGCATTTGCCAAATTTCCACCATTTCTGCTAGCAGTGACCATAAATGCCCTGGAAATGCTTGTTATAAGTTTCTGTCACTGATCAGGAATAACACAATATACATTAACTCTGACAGTTTGTTCATAGTCACAGTCATCTGTAGATGCCAAAATGCAGTCATCTAGAACTACAGGACAAAAGAAATGGCTTTATGACCTAAATATGTTTAATATGTCAAGACTCCTTCTTGTACATCTTTTTGCTATTAAAAACAACCAGGAAAATAGCCTGAGCATTTATTTCTGTTTTCATTGGAAAACATTATGAGACTGGTATAGTTGGTATTTGAGGGTATGTTTGTGTGAAAGTCGTATCCTGTAGGCATACAGAAGTAAATATTTGCTGATGTACTCTGAGATAAACCCTTGGTTGAGAAGTTATAGTAAGTACTGTGATAAGAAGATAAGGCACTAGACTTCTGACAAATTATTCTTTGAGGAACTAAAGGACACTTCCAAATCAACTGCCCTCATCCTTATGGGGGACTTCAACTTGCCAGAAGTTGACTGGGAGCATCACACAGCTGGTACAACCTAGGCCACAAGATTCCTAAAAAACCTGGATGACAACTTTATGGAACAGGTCCTAAGGAAGTTGACTCAGAAAGATGCCCTCCTTAGTCTGCTGCTTGTCAACAGAGTGAGCCTCACAAGTGAACTGGAGATCGGTGACATCTTGGCCACAGCGACCTGAAGTGATTGACTTTGAAAATCTCTGTTGACAGTAGAAAAAGTGCCAGCAAATCCTCAACACTGGACATGAGGAGAGCAGACTTCAGGCTGCTTGGGGAATTAGTAAGTAAAGGTCCCCTGGGAAAATGTTTTTGCAGGTGCTGGGGTCCATCAGTGCTGGTCACTTTTCATCACCTCCTAAGGGCACAGCAATAGGCAATTCCCAAATGTTGGAAGTCAAGCAGGCAAAGCAGAAGGCAGGCTTGGCTGAACAGGGATCTTCTCTTAGAAATAAGGCAAAAAAGGAAGGGGTATGCCCAATGGAAGCAAGGTCAAGTGACGTGGGAAGAATTCAGAGAGGCTTCTTGTTGCTGTAGGGAGAAAATTCGTGTGGCCAAAGCTCAACTGGAGTTGAAGCTGGACAGAAGATGTACAGACAGATTGGGGAATGAGAGGCTGGAAAGCAGTGCCGTGGAAAGGGACCTGAGGGTCCTGGTTGATGGCAAGTTGAATATGAGTCAACAGTGCCCTGGCAGCCAGGAGAGCCAACCACGTCCTCGGGGGCATCAGGCAAAGCATCACCAGCTGGTCAAGGAAGGGGATTCTTCCACACTGCTCTGCACCGGTGGGGCCACACCTTGAATATTGTGTGCAGTTTTGGGCACCACAATAAAGGAAAGATATTAAGCTCTTAGAGAGCATCCAAAAGAGGGTAATGAAGATGAGGAAGGGCCTTGAGGGGAAGTTGTATGAGGAGCAGCTGAGGTGACTTGGTCTGTTCAGCCTGGAGAAGAGGAGACTGAGGGGAGACCGCATTGCAGTCTAAAACTTCCTCATGAGGGGAAGAGGAGGGCCAGACACTGATCTATTCTCTGTAGTGACCAGTGACAGAACCTGATGGAATGGCCTGAAGTTGTGTCAGGGGAGGTTTAGATTGGATATCAGAGAAAGGTTCTTCACTCAGAGGGTGTTTGGGCACTAGAACAGGCTCCCCAGGGAAGTGGTCACAGCACCAAGCCTGACAGAGTTCAAGAAGCATTTGGATGATACTCTGAGGCACATGGTATGATGCATGGGGATGGTCCTGTGCAGTGCTAAGGGTTGGACTTGAGGATCCTTGTGGGTCCCTTCCAACTCAGCATCTTCTGTGATTCTGTGATTCCCACTGAGTGTGATATAAGTATCATTTCACACGCATGTTTTACCCTCTAAATGCCTTCAATCCACGGTTGCCAGAAATAACTGCCGCATGTGGGCAGTTGAGATGCAATCACATTATTTCCCAAGAACACGAAGAGGCAATTTCAATTGCACATCCTGCACAGTCCTTTGGGCATGCGAAAGCTTCAGACCTAAGTATTATCATTTTACAGGGTTTCATGTCCTACGAAGTCACCACTTTCTCATGATTCACAGACAAATAAACAATCATCTTGTACTCACACTATCTGGCTTATCTAATTTTCTGTTTTATACTGTCTCTTTTTACAATAACTATGCATCACCTCCCTCTGTGGTGATGGATCATAGATTTCAATCATTCTTTGGCTTACCACTTCCTTCTTGTCCCACAAATTGAAATCTTTAAAAGAGAAGGCAGTTACTTAGGAAATCAAGTGGTTAAGTTTTGGGGATGGTCCCAGTTTTATGTTGGTGCATACTGCAGTGGTCTTGTGAAAGATTAGCCCAACTGTCACTTGTCACAGCTTTTGTTTGTAATGTTTTGAATGAAGGATATTACACACATTTTAAACAATATCATTGCATTTCTACCTCAAATTTGAATTTATTTTTCTTGATATTTGTACTTCCCTTCCCTTTCCTTCCCTTCTCTTCTCTTCCCTGATAATACTTCCCCCTCACCCCCCGAATAAAGAGAATAAATTTGGACAGTAAGAATATAGTGTGACAGATGACAGAAAAAATAAATGCACTGATTTATAATGTAACCCCACTTCAATCATTAGAGTTGCAAAGAACAAGAAAAAATTGCAAACAGCAACTCTTCTTTCCTTTACGATTCTCGAGGTATGCATAGAAAGTGTGAAAGAAGGCCTTTCTGACTGCATTTTTCCAAGAACCTGTTGTGCTTGAAACTAGTACACTGGAACTGTATACAAGTAGAGAAGGGTAAAAAAAGCCTGTTTTCATAACTTTAGCTAAGCACACCATTGCTTCTAGCTGTCATGTTCCACAGTTTGACACACAGTCACTACACCCCACTTCCTGTGCTTTGAGTACTGCCAGTCCTGATAACCAGAGTAAAACCATAAGTGGTGGGAAGACTCACAGCCTACTTATGTCACTGAGAAGAAAAATAAGGGGAGGTATTAAAAAAAAACCCAACAAAATAGAGGTAATTGTGGGAAACTCCTGATAATTGACAGGTCCGCTATGTATGGCTATAACAGTAGTAAGCAGTCCTACATTGACACGGGTGAAAGATATTGAGTAATATACAGTCAGGTGCTAATAATAGTAAGCATAAGACAGATTTCAGTCACTAAACAGACCCTGTTATACACTGACCCTGCTTCCTCTTTTCTCCAAATGAGATAATGATTAGGAGTACTTTTTCAGCAAGAAAACCAGGGAAGGGACTTGTCCAGAAGTACTGGGGGAAAGCTGTTGATGGAGGGATGAGCATAACAAAAGTGGTGCCCAGAGTTCCTGAATGTTGGGTGCTAAGAGGTGATCAAAATGGAGGCAAACATAAGGTTTTTGTCATGAAAATCTTGGTACAAGGTGTGAATGATGCTTAAGGAAATGTCTAAAATGACAAATGTAGGAGCGGGGAAATTACCGGGACAAAAATACTGTTTCAGACATCTGTATTTTCATAAACTGTCAGTGTCAGGTGGTTGTGAATTTGGCCTAGCACTTCCCCAGACTAGTTTGCTATACTGTATACCCTTAGTGCCCAGATCTGTCTCTTCTTCATGCCACTATTTTCACTGTTTTATTGGCACTCAAAATAAAGGATACTTGCACACAGTTGATAAAGCTTACTCCTTCTAAATCTACTGGTCATTACATTGAACTGGTAGCTACCTAAAGCATATATATCAAATAAATAAATATGTATATATTTCTCTCTAATACAGTATCCTTCACCTCTTAACTTCAACAAAGAGCTGGAGGTATGGCCATGTGGGCAGAAGGGAGGAATACTGCTAGTTTGACAGTACCTCACCTTTGAACACAGTGGTGTTTTCTTGATCTGAAGCTGACATCTGTTTCCAGATACGCCTAAAAGAGGGCAGCAAAATCTGTCACCCCTGGATGCTTGTCTTCATCTCTGACACAGCCCAGAAAGGTGAGACATGGTGAATTAGACCCAGGTTTAACTTATATCTGGGGAAAGAGCTGTGTGCAGAGACACCCTCTGCACCCTCTGCACACAGACATGAACCTCCCATGAAGGAAGCCAAAGTGTGACTGTTCCTGTAATGTTACTTGTTACAGCTCTGCCCAACCTGTGGCTAACCTCCAAGCTTCAAGAGTTATGGTGTTTTCATCATATGTTGTTGTGAGGCAAGATGAGTCCTTTCGCCTGTCAGAGCCATTGCAGCCCATTCTGCAACCTGGGCTGATTTGTAGCGGTTGGTGTATGGCTTGCATGCTTCTCTCTCTCATGCCGGGAGGTGTGTGTGAGGCTGCTTTTGCGACATTACTTCTCATAGCTGAGTAGAGAAAACTCAGACGTGAACATGATTGCTTTGACTTAGTGGTTTGACCATGTCAAGACAGTTAACGAATGTGTAGATGTGGGGGAAAGATAGACCTCACCACTGTCTCACTGCATCCTGGCCTCTCACAGCTTTCTCATCTAACTCATTTTTACATCATTAACAATAATGTCTTGCTAACTGTCATAGGAGTGCTCTGGTGTCTTCACAGGACTGTGGTTTGTGTCTGGCAAATCCTAACTGGATATGGGACTGCAGAAAGGGACAGGTAGTGCACCCGTCAAGATCCTGGGCCAACACCCACCTCCCCTGCAAGCCTCAGCCCACGGCTTGTCCTTACTTTGCTTCCTTGCTACACACCTGTTTTCTTGGCCCAGGGTGATTTCCTACAGGTCACCTGTGTGGTGTGGGCAGGCTGTGCCTCTAGGGAGGGGGAGAGTGCCTGAGGTTAGGCGAGTACCTGTATTGTTCCCAAGTTCACTGTGGATAGAAACTGCCCTTCAACCCACTGCAGAAATGATGTGCTTTTAGAGATACTAACCAGACCTTACTTGATCAAGTATTAGAAACCAAACGTCTAGAGTTAGAACTGGAAAGGCTTCCAAAGGTAGCACCAAGCTCCTTTAGGTTGTAATAATTCAGCACTCCAAAATGGACAACATTTCTGAAATGGTGAAATGCGTGTGAATGGGTACTTGATACATTTCTGGCATGCATAGACACACTGACTGTATTTTCATTAAAAAATTAGGGAATTTCAGGGTTCTGGAGCTTGACCTTTTCTTCACTCAATTTATTAGAAAGACCCCTGGCATAGATCTGTCTCATTTCAAATATTATTTCTCAACAATTTGTGAATCATAGTCATGGTTAACAAGTTTAATTTAATAGATTTAATAGATGTAACTATCATTAGATTAATACATAGACAGCGCAATACCACCTAAAAGTACTAAGTAAAAATGAGGTATTTGTATACCTGAATAGTGACCCTAGTGTTTGCCTGGAGAGATATGCAGCTGGCTTTATTGATGTAAGAATTACTTCTCTCAAAATTTTTTGTAATGAGACAGATTAATTTGTTTGTAAATTTTCTATGTTATTTATGCCAAGATACATACATAATGAGATTTTAATAGAAGTGAATTGGGATTTTTTGTTTTTTCCCCCCCTTCCCAAATGTTAAAGTATGAGGCAGAACAGGCAAATTATAGAGGAGAAAATGGTCGCCGTGAGTTGCATGAGTGCTGGCAAGACACAGAACTGCAGGAGCAGGAGGAGCAACTGGTTCAGAAACAGTTTTCCACCTTAGCAGTATACAACAAGATGCTCTTACTGAGATTAGATCTATTAATTTCACCTTCTTTACTTTTAAGGGATTGTGCCTATTAAAATACTATGTCTTTTCAAAGTGAAGTTCTTATTCACTACAAACATTTAGGCTCAAGTAATCTATGCTCTATTTATGCATCTACACAGGAAATGTGACACTGTCTATAACTAGTCCCACAGCCTATAAGTACTTGTCACATATTTGGCTGCTAGTCTGAAGGTTAGAATTAAAAAGAACCTAATGAAAATAAATTTTTTTTTATGAAGCTGAGCTAGCTGGTTGGAAAATATCTTCTGCATGAAGATACTTGTGTGAAACTTGCCCTTGGATCAGGAAAACAAAGATACTGTGAATAGTTGCCTAGCAGTACGTGGGAGTTGTCACTAGGATGAGGAAAGTACAGCAGAATCCCACGGATTTGCTACAGCAGAAAGCAGAGGTACAGAATAAACAGTCATTCAAAAAATGCCAAGTGGTTTTGTTTGCACTGTTCCCATATGAAGAATCATGGCTCAGTACCTTCATGCTCTCTGTGGGAGCTCCGTTCGGTGGTCCAGCACTACCACTTTGTTCCCATGTTATTCAAAACCAGGCATGTCTATCAGCTCATCAGAGAGGAATCAGATAATTACATTTTTTGAAAGCAGAGCAATGCAAGACACAGAGTCTCTGGTTAGTCAGCAGTATCACCCCTCTGCTATTGCAAGGCAGGACCGAGGTGACCTGTGCTCCTGAAGCAAATGCAATGCAGGCCCAGTGATCTACCTGACTTCTGTGGCAGCATATCTAGGTATGATTTTGCTGTGTGACACTGTCAGGTCCGCAGTGGCATCCAGGAAAGGTGAAAACTTTCCCTTGCTGTTCAGGATAGCAAACCAGGACAAGCTGAGTCCTGAGTGCCTCTCTCTCTCATATTTCTTGAAAGAAATGCTTTGACTTTTACGGAGCTGAACTTGAATTTCAAAAAAACCCCAGAATGTCAGAATTTGGCTTAAAAACTGACCAAAGACAAATACAGTCTGAGAAAGATGCAGGGAAGTAAAAAGAAAGACACTTTTGGAAGCCACTTTTCCTCTAACCCTGTTTCTAAGGTAGTGGTAGAAATTTTCCAGTTCACTTTAAAGTATTGCTGGGATCTGACCTTGTGTGATAGTTTTGACCTCTGTGGAATTGAAGGACTCTCAATAAATCATTAAATCATGTAATTAGAAAGAGGAAAATACTTTATTTTACTAAGCATCCAGAAAGCAAAACTAGAGACAGTTTTAAAGGTGAATCAGATCTGGAACATAAATGAAGTCATCATCCCAATTTTCATATAATCCACTCCTTATCATAAATCACAAAATGTATTTCAAGATAATTACAGATTTTTGAAAAGGTTAGTTTTAATAAAATACAACTCAGCAGTCAACTAACAAGGATACTTGAGAAAAACAAATGGATCATTTTCATTTTTTTAAATAGGGAATTTAATTTTATTAGCCTTTGTACATCTCTGTAACCACAGACAATTTAAAAATGCATTTACAAAATTAGACTGGAAATTTTATCTCTGCTTTTCAAGAAGGCTCCGATTCAGGAAGTATCTGAGCCTGGGCTCTTGGGTCAGCTTACTATAATGATAATGGGCATATGCAAAACTCTTTATCAAGGTCTGATTGTAATTACATGTACATTTTATAGTTCCAGGGTAGGTTAGGGCAAACCTGCTTTGGGTTGTCTGGCTGCAAATTCCGGTATGTGACCCCCTGTTGAGAGCATCTGAGGTGGTGGCAATGACATATGTGACTCCCTGCTGCCCAAAAAGAATGTGGAATTAGTAGACACTGTAAGGGATGAAGAGTGGTGAAAATGGAGGGGGACAAGAGGCAGAAAAATGGTGGATGTAGGGGCATACAGAGAAAAGAGAGAGAAAGATGGTGGGTTTTGCAGTATGGATAGAGTGGACTCAGGTTTGTCTGAAGCCTCTCGAAACACAACCTTTCAGCTGGGCTGTTCAGCTCTGCTCTGAGGAGTTAAACTTCCACAGCTTATGCTCATGGGTTTAGTGATGGTGATGGGTGATGTGTGCACTCCAGGTAAATGAAACATAGTTTCACTTGACTTTGCCTGGTTTCAATGAAGCCACAGAAATTTGAATTGACTTACGTTGCAGCTGGTTAAAGCTGTATACATAGATTGTCTCTGCCTTCCAGCTGAGTCAAAGTAAGCAGTATTATGGCCACTTATCTGACTTCTGGTGTGCTGCGTGACAGACTGAATTGGGAAGGGTACTTCCCAGAACTGGGAGGCTCTTTTGGATGCTCTTGTGAATAAAGCTGCTTGTGGATGGGCTCTGAACAGACGAGTACTTATTCTCTGCTCTGGATTTTTCAATAAAGTAGTTCTGTTCTGATCCTATCATGGAAAAAAAAAAAGGTTTAAGACAGAGATGAGTGAGATTGATGAAGATAAACACTCAGTGAGTTAATTCATCTACAGAAGAAACTGCTGAAGGTCAAACCTCAAAATATGGTTCACTATTTGATTGTACAGTATGAGGTGCCTTCATACCTTAATAAATTTTTGCTGCTCTAACTGACATGAGCAAAAATGCAGTTTTAGTCTGAGGTTTGTGAAGGAGACTCTCTTCCCATCTCTATGCCTACCACTAAATGGAAAGACACTTTCAACTAGCTCTTGGCAAGGGGCCTTTGTCTACTCATTGCAGTGAATTAGTGAATAAGAATGAAGATAAACTTTGGGAAAAGGATATCTACATTTTTCCAAGACTCTCAGTTTTTAGATCGTTTCTTTTTATTTATTGTAGACTTCTTACACAGATTATTCTGTAGGTAAAGGATAATCCAGATGAATTTCCATTGGGAATAGTTTTGGGGTTTTGTTGGTTTGTTCATCTGTTGTCCCTTTGTACTTGGCACTGGTGAGGCTGCACCTGGAGTATTCTGTCCAGTTCTGGGTCCTGCACTACAAGAAAGACATTGAGGTGCTGGAGTGTGTCCAGAGAAGGACAGCAAAGGTATGGAGGGTCTGAGAGCAAGTCCTATAGGAGCAGCTGAGGGAGTCTGGGGAAAGGAGGCCCAGGGGTGATGTTACTGCTCTCTACAAAAACCTAAAAGGAGGTTGTAGCAAGGTGGGGGTGAGCCTCATCTTTCAGGCAACTAGTAAGAGGATGAGAGGACACAGCCTCAAGCTGTGCCAGGGGAGGTTCAAGCTGGACAGCAGAAGAAATTTCTTCACAGAAAGGGTGGTTAAACGTTAGAATGGGCTGCCCAGGGAGGTGGTGTAGTCACTTTCCCTGAAGGGTTCAAGAAAAGATTGGACATGGCACTTAGTACTGTGGTTTAGTTGACAGAGTGGTGATTGGCCAAAGGTTGGATTAGATGGATTCGATGATTGCAGACATCTTTTCTGACTTGTTTTGTTTATTTGTTTGTTGCTTTTCTTTGAAAATTTTGATCCATGTTTGAAGGTCCATTTCAAAACTGGACTTAGAATAGCTGTTCTCTGTGTAGTCACCACTGTAGACTTCACATGAATGAAAGTTTAATCTTTGCCATGTTAATGAGCTTCCTTTCCTATGTTAACCTATGGATATTTAAAATACATCTCCTATATGTTAGAAATTGTAAATCTAGCAACTCTGTTGCATCTCCAGGACTGAAAGCGTAATTTGATTCCTGAACCTGTGCTCTCTATTTGATGAATATGAGCTGGCTTTCCAGTATGAATTTGGTTTAGTAGCTTGGGCACTGAATCAGCTCTGAACCTCATACACTCAGTTCTTAAACACAGAGTCCCTGTAGCCCACTGCCTTTATTCAGTTTTGTAGAATTCTTCAGAGCTGCAGATTTTGAATGACTTAAAACATTTATTTAAAGCTCTCTAGTTATTAGATACCGTACTGAGATTTACTGAAGTAGAAGGGTAAGTGCTAGTAATTAATCAAGGCAATCTCTCTGTGCTGGTGCGATGGAAGTGAATGAGTTCCCAATAGGGTATTTAAATGGAAAACATTAAGTTTCAAAATGAACTGGATGAAGTCAGGGAATTAGAACATAATTCTTTCAATTCTGGCAATTTAAAGAAAGAGAGAACTCCTTCAGAGGAAGGAACTGCATAATGCATTGATGGGCCATCAAACACTAATTGCAGGCTATTAGTTAAAAGTGACACCTGGAGACTTAATATTGGGTATTTGCATGGAGGTCACAGGATTAAAATATTTTCTTAAGTGTGAGTGGAGTTGAATTTAAGCCAGCAACACTTGTTTGGTATGAATGACAGCCCAAATATATCTCATTGGAAGTGAAAGATGGGCCTGAAAGCGCATTCAGGGCCCTTTGTCTATTCAAAAGATCCAATCATGGTCATTTCTTCATACAGTGAACAAATGTCACAACCACCCATACCCCTGAATGTTTCCCTCTTCTCTGCTTATCATCTGGGTGGTATTGCTCTCACTGCTTGTTTTGTAGACTGTACAAATTATGCAAAGATGAAAGAACATTAGAGTCACATACATTTTCAACCTCTTGCACTTTTCCCTCTGCAAAACTTTTTGTTTCTTGGGACCTCTGTGAGGGCAGCAGGGGAAGAGAACAACTTCATTGTGAAGAATATAATGGACTGAAGACACTTGTATCTGGAGAGTAGAAAGCTTCTGTTGCATTATTTTTTATAGTACTCATACAAACGTTTCTAACTATAGCTATGGAGTTGCACTTTTAACATATTTCCTTTGTATTCTTTATAATATTTGGTTGCATGATGTGAATTCCAGTATCCAGTGAGGCTGATGTGAAACACATTTATCCTCCAAAGCCTAAAACTGGACCTATTTTCCACCATGTAGCTGTTGTTACACAGCAATGCACATTATAGACAGAAACACAGCTCCTGGGAAACCCCACTGATAAGAACAGGCACATCTGAGAGATGAAAATGAACGTTCAGCCTTGTCCTTTTGGTTTGCTTATGATGCAGATGGAAATGTCATTGTCTTGAGCATTTATAGAACACTGACTTAAGCCTCAAGCGTCTTACGCTTTTAGTGAGAAATGGTGAGCATTTGTCACCTGCTGCTGAAGATGAAACAGCAAAGCCAAAAGAAAACAAGTATCTTTACACAAGTAAAATTCTCACATCTTATTTTGACTGTCATATGAGATTTTTCAGTATCTTCAGCAGTAATGATGTATCAGGTTTTTTTGTGAAAATACAACCTGATTTTTTTTAATCACTTAAATATTATTTCAGAAGGTGTTTCCGGAGTTCCTCTGGAATAAAGGGGCTGGAAAGGCTGGCTATCCAAAAATCCTGGCCTTGTGACAAAGCTTGGGAGTTGCTAGTAATTTGAAGGCTGGAAAATGAAAACTGGATACATTAAATTTCTGTAATTTAAAAATATTTCTTTACTGATTCTTTGCCATGCAGGGACAAACTGTTAAAGGGGGAAACATTCTCTACATGTCTTGAATGCTCAAGATAGCAGTTCCATAGAGAAATATTTTGAAATCACGACAGGAGGTTCTGCATAAAAGCTAATTGAGCAGAGGTTATATTAGAGAAAGAAGGATCAGCTCTTTTCATCATTCCCTGCCTGAAATGTTGTTATACACTTCAGCTCATCTGTCTGTAATTTTTTATCTTTGTGTCAGCCTTTTTAGAACAGCGGTGCAGTCATTAGTACAAGAAAACTAAAGGTGCATTTTTTCCAGATTTCTATCTCAATCATCAGGAATGGATGCTTAGAAAGAGTGTAAAAATTCATGCCATATTGTGTAACTCTTTTGTAAAGACAGCTTTAATTTTTACTATCCTGGCTAATTTTATATTATCTCTAAATTCATAACTTATCCCATTTGACAGATCATATGGAAATCTATTGAATAGTTTTTGTTTGGAAATTGGTTCAATTCCTGAGATAATTCTTTTATTTATGCCCACTCTGGTTTCAGTTTGAAATTAGTTATGAATATACAATAAAGATTTTCTTCCTTATATCATGAATGGTTAATTTCTTACAATTTGGGGAGGCTCCTTGTCAACAGTTTTCTGGAAACTTATTATGCAATTCCTTGAATCACATGGTCATTTTCAATATACCTGCTGACCTCTCAGTCAGACCTATGTATGTGATCCTTGACATTCTACTACAAAAACTGCTCCAATATAACCAAGATGTCAAATGTTAAGAAGATCTGTAATTTCTCATAGCTGCACATGCACAGAAGTCAGACTTTCTGGTGTAGGTTACTTACACCCTCTCTCAATACCCTTTTAAAAAGGGAGTTTTACATTTGGGACTTTCCATTCCTGAGGAAACATTAGTCAGTAGATTACCAGTAAACTAGAAATTCAGTAGTCTCATAGTCTGATTTTTATACGACCTAGTCTTAAATGCAATGGAGCCCAAGTGATTCTTCAGCATTTACTTTGTCAATCTGTTCATAAATATTCCCTACTGACCTTTTGGTGGCTCACCAAGCTTGACGCTTACAAGGAAAGGGGCTGTGAATCCTTCTGAACTTTTCTTAAATGAATGTGGATAAAGATAATTCATTTAAGTTCTTCATTATAACTTTCCCTTTTTTTAGTTCTATTAGCTCTGCAGACTGTACAAATTTTCTACCAGGGAGCAAAGAAGTTCTTATTTACTCAAATTAATCTTCAAAATCTGTTTTCATATGCCTTTTATGGTTTTATATTAGTTTTATCTGAATTTGTCCTCATTTTTGTTTCCCTTATTTAGATAAGACTTCTGCTTTTTGAAGGAAATCTTTCTGACTTTAAATGCCTTCTTTTATTGTTGTTCAGTCATTCTGTCTTTGGTGGGTCCTTCTCTATTTCTCTTTGATTGGGAAGTATTTTTACAGTGAAACTCCAGTTTAGTTGTCTTTAAATAATCTCAAGTCTGCCTGCAAGAATTTTATTCTTCTATGTCTTCCTTCTACTTTGTTTTTAACAAGCTTCTTCATTCTTTTGTTGTTCACTTTTTTCTTGAAATTAAATCTACTTCATTCTTGCAATTGCTAAATTTGAATATATAGTAGTCATAATTACAGAGCAACTCTTCAAAAGTAGCATTGAAAACCACATCTCGTCTGCTCAAGACTAAGCCAACTTGCTTCTTCACTTGTGGGTTTTCTGAGTCATAGGTTTAACAAGTGGTCATTTACGATATTTAAAACTGTATCATTTCTCACAATGACATTCCTCAGTTTACATGGGTATAATTGAATTCTCCCACGTTTATTATTCGTTCTGCTCTGGCAGCTTCTCTGACCTCTGTCTAAGAAGGTTAAAGTCACACCACTGCCCTCCTGGCTGGTAATAGCAAGCTTCCAGTTCGGGCAAGACTCTCATAACTACACAAATTGCTGTGCTCCTGGATGCAGTTAAATTGTTTATCCTATTTTCCCCGCTTAACTCCCTTTCCCTCACTCATATTGCATTATACCATCTCTTTAACTTTGCATTCCCATGTAATTTCTCTCAGAGAGACCAAGCCTACTTGGGTCAATGACCCAGAGCTGGTGACAGCTTCCAGCAACTGCCTGGTACTAATCAGAGCCTGTCCTACCATCCTGGCCAGAAGCAGGGCAGCTGGGAGGCACTGTGGCAACCCCAACTTTGGGCATCTCCCAAAGGGGACAGGGCCAGTCATGGCATGGTGGGGCCCCCAGCTGGGCAGGGCTGTGGGCAGTTGGGGACTGGCCTTATTGTGTTAATGGGACAGGGATCAACAGTTCTGGGGTTCTGAAATGGGGCCCTGGGCATGGGCAGGGTGTGGGGATCCGTGGGGATGGGCAGGGGCGGGCAGGGGCAGGCAGGGCTGGCAGTGATCTCGGGGCCCTCACTTTTGGTCACAGCTACTTTCACTTTGTTCTTCCTTCACTGACCTCCTGGGACAAGTAGCAGCATTTTCGCTGTTGATGGCAGGACTCTGGCACAGAAAGAAATTTCATAGTTAAGAAAGTAATATATCCTGTTACACCCACAGTGAGATCTAATATCTCCTCCCTTTTACATGGGCTGATTGCCCACAAAAAAGCTAAGAGCACCACAAAGAAGGTTCTTCCTTTCTTAGAGATGTTATAGCTCATCTCTCATGCCTAATCTCCCATTGACTGAGAGCGTTAATTTGGCTTCATATGCAAATTGTATTACCATTGTTTTAAAGAAGCCTATTTAAAATATACTGTGGTGAATTCTCACAGTATTTCCATTTGCTAGCAACTGTAGGTGAACTGTGCAGGTTCTTCCCTTTCACAAGCATCTTTGACTTTCCCTAGTTCCCTAGTGAAATTAGTCTTCTGCTACTGTGACAGAATTAGTGTAGTTCTCACATGATTTCATTAGGGTCTATTAAATACTTTCCTCTAATCCTCTGATGAATTGAGAGTTTCATAAAAAGAGTGCCTTGTTTTCCAAGGGGGAAGCTAAAAGTTGGCAGTGCAGGGTTTTTTTGCTTATATGGTAAAGAGCTAAAGGTATCCCTATAACTGAAGAACAACACAGTGCCTTTTGACATGCTCAGTTCTATTACTGCTTTGACAGACTGACTGTCTTATAACTGAAACCAGCAATTAGCCTGTTCTGTATCAGGGTTAATATTTAAATATACTTAATTGGAGCTTATGCTCTGAGGCAAGAGGTGGCTTGAGGGTCTCAGGATCGATGTCAGTAATACTCCTAGACTGTGTTTACTACTGCCCTTTGATAATTCCTTATGAAAAATCCCACCACTCAGCAGCAACAGCCTTGTCATGGCAATATTCCATGTAGCACTCTGTCAGCCTAGAATTGCCTTTGGCACATGGAGAACTACAACAATATGAAGAATGAGGGGCTCAAAAGCTAACTTGGTATCTTTCAGAGAATTATTTTAGAGTAATTAACTACTCATGTATGTGCTACCTGAGTGGGTGATAGTCATTTCAGCATTCCTCAAAAGTCTCCAAAGGCAGGACTCTTTTCTATAATCTAGCATTCTTACCTACTATATACTAAACTTCTTGTTGACCTTTTCACAGAAATCACATAGTTCTGGTATCCTGATTCAGCTTTGAAAGGGCAAATTCACCTCAAAAGCCTGTATAATTTTCAAAGTGTTTGGCACAAAGAAAATCATAACTTGAGCTTCAGGTAATATATTATCAGTAAAGGTTAATTGAAGGGAAAAAATTATAAGTAGAATTTATTTGGACTAAGTTCATGCTACAATTGTACGAATTCAAAGGTAATCTTTTATTATTGCTTCTACTAATGAAAAACACTAAATACTTCCAAAAGTAGAACTCTCATCAGAAGGGTTAGAAAGGAAAGCAAAATCTGACCTTACACCTCATACAGCTTCTTCTTTAACTCTAAGAAGTACCAAATGCAGCCTTGGTCTTCCTCTTGATATGGGGCAAATACAGAAAGGTGAGATTAAAGAAGGACGTGGGGCTTCTTTCAACTTGCTGTTGCCATATCTTCAGCATGCTTTGATAGTAACAATGCTGCAATTTGTTCTCCCTCTCAAGGTATTTTGTTTATAAAAAATGCAATCTTGGAAGTTGATTGTGTGCATAGTCAAAGTGAAAATGATCTCTAGAGGTCCTTTCCATAACATCAGTCATTCTGTTATACATTTCTAACAAGTCATTTAGGAACCTGCTAGTTTCAATCTCCCCAGCTTCACTTCAGCGTCTTTCCATTTTTTGTTGTAAGTTGATAATTTAGGTGTTTCACTGTTAAACCCTGTTTTTTCAACTTCCAGCAAGTGCCTATTTTCTGCCTCGGTAGATAAAATCTCATTGTATTTGGCATCAATATTTCTCTTCGGATAGGAAAGATCTAAGTTCAGTACTCTGTAACATAGCCCTCAGTTTCCCTTCAAACCTCAAACTAAATATCTATAGTGGAAACTTGACTGGGTGTGGGATTCCTTTACATACAGCATATTGTAATCTTTTCTACAAAATGTTTCATGATGTAGCATGCTGAGGTCAATATTTTACAGTAATAAGCACTAAGATGACACCAGTTTGTGTGGGCTGCATTAAATCTGGGCTAAAAAAAAAACAATGAACCATAGAAATGGGATTCACGCTATGGCAGGGAAGATTTTATCAGAGCTACTAAAATGCAGTCAGTAAATGTTTTTTCTCTTCTCTTTCACTTTTCTACAGGACCATTTAGCTCTGCAAAGAACATCTTTCACTGACATATTTTCAAGGCTGAAGTTGGATGTGTTCCTTGGTAAGTTAGCATTAAACTTCATATATACAGTGGTAGCCGGGTCATCTTTTATTTGGTTTTGTCTGTGGCATAGAGGCTTGGGTTCTGAAGTATTGGAGAGCTTAGTGTTAATGTCTTGGCTGCAGCTGAGACTTCTTAGTAGTAGGACAACTTGCGGCAGTTGCAATTTCCCGGTACAGCTTGATGCTAGGCATGTGGCTGAGTATTGTGGCTTAACAAGTTATCACCATCAGAAGGGAACAGTGGCTAGCAAACACGCAGGGCTGATGTCATGTTTTGAAAATTTGAATTCACTTACAGCTATAGTTACTTCTGCAGTTCTTGTTTGCCTTGCTCTGGGTAATTGCTAGTTGGGATGGTTCCACCTATGTTCATTGTGTGTTTGGTTTCAAGATGAGCAATAAAGTTTAAATCATTGACCTTGGTTCCAAATTAGAGGATGAATTTGTAAAATGCTCCCTCACCCATTTAGCAACCTTCTTGACCTCTGGGGGATTGATTTCCCTGAAACATAGAGAGAAACCTAACTTTGTTTTCTGATAATGGAGTAATTGGTGTACTAGTCTAATATATTTTGAAATTATTTCTGCTCTTTATCACTGCTTGTGGAAACTTTCAAAGTTTTTTTCTTTGTTTATTTCTCCATTCAGCTTTTACCCTGTGCTCTTTCAGTAGGAAAAGCAGAAAATATTTTTTAAAAATATTAGAAAAATGGGGAAAAATCATCTGCTTGTTTTTCTCTGACACAAGTCTCTGTCAGCATGACTTTGAATTACCTCCCCCATCTTGCCCTAGATGTCTATCGATCAACAGCTGGTCCCATTCGCCCCCTACCCCTGTCTCTCTCTTGCCTCTGAAACAGTTCATTTTGTTTCTATGAATCTTGAATACACATTTATGTATTGTAAAATGAAGCAGATGAAAGTGATTTGAAGGTTTCTGAGGAGTAAAAATAACCTTTTTAATAGTGTCTCCTGAAGCTTTCCTGATGTATTGGGTCTGGCTGAGATGGTGTTAATGACCCGTTGTGTGGGACTCTACACAGCAGCTTTCCACCTCTGATTGTTTCCTACCACAAGGCAAGTTCCAGCAGTAAATAGAGCATAGCCTCTTTCATTTTCTGGTAGCTCATTATATGGTGATGCTTCTTGGGCAGGAGTCACCTCTTCAGGCATTACTCCAAAATCTCTGGCCAGTCCATAATCTCTTCCAGGATTCACGGGAAATTGGGTTTTCCCATTCGGGCTCGTTTTGTAATCAAAGCTACCCACTTTATGTAGCACTGGTTTCATGATGGGTTGAGGGGATGTTCCCTTTGAACATCCAGCGCAGCACGGGCAAACACGGTGCCAAGAGAAGACATGCTTCTGTCCCAACAACTTCTGAGGTGGCTTGAACCCCCTCATAGGCTGCTAATAGCAGGAAGGCAGGCATTCGTTGTCTCCAGTGGCTGCCTGCTGAGGAACCATTATGCGTGCTGAAGCCCTGCTTCTTGGAAGTGGCTGGCCATCGCTGCTGATGGGAAGTAGATAATAAACCCTGCTACCTTTCCCTTCGCTTTTGCATGCACAAGTGTTTGCTTTGCTTTTGCTTTAATAAACTGACTTATCCCAACTCACGGGTTCTTTCCATCTTGCTCTCTACCCTGTCCGGCTGGGAAGGGGAGTGATAGAGTGGCTGGGTGGGCACCTGGCATCCAGTCAAGATCAAGCCCCCACACCTGATTTTGGAAGTGAGAAGAAATCAAAGGTAGCAGCTCTGATGACACTGAAATGAACTGCATGGAGTTTGTAAGCTTGAAGTATCTCTATCCAAGACCACAAAATGCAGATTAAAGCTGCTTTGTTCACCTCCTCTCCTCCCCCAGTATCGCTTACTGTGTGCATCATTTGCCATTTATATATGTTTGCTCATACTCATAGCTACCTTTCCTTTCAACTGACATTTCCTGTGGTGTGTTACTCAGAGACTAGAATTAAACCAAATGTTTTTGATGAAGTATCACTATTTGATCTACTGTCTTTTTTCTGCCCAGTTCTTTATATATAGTTCATTGGAACAGCTTTGTCGTTCCTAATGAAGCTCTGTTATTTTGTGTTGGTGCTGATCACATTTTCAAGCTTGTTTCTCACTCCCCACCTCCTACTTGATCTTACACCAGTGTAAGAAGGAAAGAAAATTCTGGCCATAGAAAACTATTTTAATAGTTCTCATTTAACAGACAGTTCATATTATACATATATTTTCAATAATTCTCGAAACCAAAAAGGAATATTTTTTTAGACTCTCATTAGGCAAACACTACTAACAAGAAGTGATCTAAGTTTTTCATGTCATGGGCTGCACTTTAGTCTTTATCTTGCCATAAGGCTACCTTGCATGCACAGGAATATTATTATTTAAGTTGGAAAACTATTATTCACTAACCAAATGCTAGTTGTAATATTTGTACCTCTTGAATATGTTGAGAATTTTTCCTTGTTGCCAACTACTTCACAGAAATTATATACATCTATGACAGTCAAAAATGGATTGGAAGTTGTGTGCTACCACAAGGTCCAGGCAAGACTTTTTAATTTGCCTTATTATTTAATATTCAATCCTTTTTTGCTATTCTTCTTTGGTATGTACCTATTTTTCCTATTTCAAATGTGGGCTAGGAGAAGTTTCTAAAACTGAAGGTGTTGACTTTGCTAGAAATCCGAGGAAAGAAAAATTGCTAGTATTGCTACAGTTATATTGTCATCAGTGATGGCACACAGCACCTGTATGGCATACCACACCTCTACGGAAAGATGCAACCAGTTGGGGTGGTAATAGGAAATCCCCAGGATGCAGTTTAAATGTGAGATATGTACTGTGCTAAGCTGTACATAAAGAAATTTAATTCAGAAGTACAGAATGACAATAGCACAATGCTTAAAATAAATCTGGATCCGAGTAACCAATTCTGTTGCAAAAAAACAAAAGAGGCAACATTTAGTTTAGTGTCAAACTGAAGAGAATATTATTTTCTTCTACTTGAACTGACACAGTCTCACCTGGAAGGCTTTTGCTCACTCTTTTTCACCTCTTAGAAATGGAGAGACACTTTGGATAACAGCAAAAAGTTAAAACACAATTTAGGGAATGTCATATAAAAAAATGGGTTGTTTTCTGTAGCTGCTAGAGAAGGATAAAAAGACATTTGATTTAACTTGTAACATCAGTTTTATTTAGATAGTAGGTATCATTTTTTTTACTGTTTGGCAGGTGAACTGTCATTCTGGAGGATTTCTGAGCATTTGTTTGGATTAATGTTTCTGAGGAATTTTCGAAGTGTGCTCCAAACAGTAGGTTTGAGAGTGTACTTTACTGTCACCTGGAAGTTCAGATTTGACACGTAACCTTCCAGCTCTAAAGGAAACTTTGCTTTCACTCTGCCTCTGATTTTGTTAGTCCAGCTATCAGCATAATAACAGTCAGGTTTAGAATATGTGGAATGGGCAATAATGAACAGAGATATTTTTGTACTCCTTCAAGTTTTATGGAAAATGATTTTGCAAGGTGTCAATCTTTACAGATTTTTAGGAAAAATAACTCTAAAATGATGCCTTCCCTATTCATTCTTTCTGTTTTCTCAATCAGTTCAGGGAGGTGCAGGCATATATTATAATTTCTTATTCTCTCTGTTCCTGCAGCAAAAACAAAACAAGTGAAGGTGTGCCCTTTTGTTCCTGTAATCCTTCCCAGCAAAGCTCAATCCTGTTTTTCTAACCACAAGGCAAAGCTGTCCTCTCACCTTCTTATATCACTGTGCGTGCTGGGACAACCTTTTATATCCCTATTTACAAATAGCTCACCAAGACTTGGAGCATTTGGTCTGACTTCGTCGCTCTTTAACTTTCCCGTATTTCAAAAGTAGATAGATCTCTCAGAGCCTTCCATCACTGCCTGCTGCTTCAGTCTGGAAGGGTACCTAGAACTGGAGATGATGTGACACACAGTGGACTTCAGTTGTCTTCCTAAATGCATGGCAATGCCATGCCTTTAAGCCAGCAGAAATGCAGTAAGCACACAGTATTTTGCCCTATATACTTAGTACAGTGGGCAGCAATAAAGTAGTTAAATATACATTGACATAACTGAATCTAATAGCAGCAAGAGGGTAATTTACTATTTCAAACAAAGTCTAAGTAAGTGTTGGCAGTATTAATGATTCAGAAGAATCTGTTCTGGTCCAGTCCTTAGCCAGTTCTTATATTAAATATCTGTAAAGAATTAACTGATTTCATATTTAGTCTAATTCCAGCAAGACTCAAAAAGTCATCGGGGGTAAGCCTGACACGTTGCAACAGCCATAAGGCATGGATTTGTGAGGGTTTCGTGTGCACGTTAAAGTAATATTTTTGTTTTCACTTTGAGGTTATTAAATTCCTGCTGAAACGGCAAAGCAACTGAAAAAAAATTGGCACAAAATAACAACTTATCAGAATGAACCCAAGGATAACTAAGTTTTTCTCTGTGTCTTGATCTTGCTTTTCATGGGTTTAGCACAAGGACATGGAACATAACAGCTCATTCTCAGCTGTGGTCCTTGCAGAACAAGGACACTGCAGTGAGTCATGGCAGAAATGGAGCAGCAGCAGCAGCAACACAGAACTGAGTTTCATCATTGGATGTTTAATTGTATCTGAGTTTCCTCTCACCTGTCATTTTGTCTTCCTCCATTTTAATAAGGAAGGAAACATTTAGTAATAGTTGGAGTGTCCTTGCTTGTTGTAAAATGCCTTTGCAGTTTAAAAATTCTCTATATTTCTATCTATTAATTTCCATTTGTTAGCTATGCTTTGTTTGTGAAAGTAGAAAGTGAATGATAGTCATATAAAGGTGCATACTTGAAGAGGTTGAAAAAATTGCCAGCAGGTTCTGAGTGCAATGCTCACTATTTGAGAGCTGAGCACTGCTTGATCAAAAGTCCCTGACTCCATCTGTCATGACACTGCAGTCAACAGTAACAATTTTTTAGGGTTATGTATGTGGGTAAATAGAGACAAATACTTATAATTGGAAAGTGATGACACCCTTCTTGCAGTTAACAGTGGTGAGTGTGGTACATATTTGCTACAGGTTAATTGACTGTGAAAAATGTTAGTATGTTTCTCAAGGATAAACTTTCCACTAGTTATACTTAGTTCTATATTTCTCCTCCTATATCTCACAACTGGTCTTGACGGTATAATGCTTAGGTACATAGTCTGGTGCTATTCCTGGTAGCACCAGGAACGTACTGTGCAGTCTTGTATTTATTTCAAAGTAATTTATTTTCATATATCATGGTATTTGCTTTGCTAATACTTGGGTCTCAGTAGCAAGCAGGTAGTATTTTTTCATGTTCTACTCTGCTGTCTCTTTGGACTGATTTTTCCAGTTTTATAGCTGGTCACCCACCCGGGTCTATTATCCATTCACTTTCATTGTTTATGCTCTAATGTATGGAGAGATTTTGGGACATGAGAATGAACCCATCCAAGGAGAGGAAGGAAAGTCAGCAGGAGGGCACACAGAAATTGTAAGAGAGCTCCATTTCCAACCTTTTGTTTCTGTGAGCTCCCAGTTTAACTCAGTGGTGGTTCAACACAGCACTCCTCATAGCAAAGCCCTCTAGTTTGCCTCCCAGGTATTCTGGCACTGACCTCCCATGGATGTTAGTACTGCCTTTGCTTTCTTCTGATCCTCCAAAGTGAGAGTGTGCTCTCCAAAACTTCTGCATCTGAGCCAGAATTCCCAGTGCTTGCCACCTGTGAGTGTTTTTTACACGACTTCTGAGAAATTTTCTCTGAATAAAGTCTTTACCTCAGCTTGCCATGGGTGCTCTTCTCATCTGAGTGCAATTTGTTTTCCTATGTCCACGCTCTTCCCAAGCCTGGAGTAGTGTGTGTGTGCAGCAGAAGATGGCACTGGCTGTTCTAAGTCGTGGTTGCATTAGCCTTTGCCTGTTGTGGAAATGCTCAGTCTCTGGATTCATTCCCACTGAGGAACCCATTTACTCTTAGCCAAGTCATAAAAGGGTCCCAAAGAACATCATAAAATTTGGATGGAAAGGCCATAATGGAAAAATTTCACTTCTTGATAAGTTTTGAGAAAAAGCAAAAAAGTGCCTCTCTTTTGTTCTTTTTTTTTTAAATCAATTAAAAATATTCACAGTATTGGAGAGGGTCTGAACCATGTATAGAAATCCCTTGCTGAGCAATTTAGGACTGCATTAATGCTTGGATTAGTGGGAGTTTATAGCCCTGTGGTGATTACTAGTATTCTTCAGTAAGCCTGGAGCATTTTCTCTACACAAAATATTATATTGATGCAAGAAAAAAGGAAATAAATCCCACTTCTAAAATGAAGGCACTACATACACAAATCATTGTGTGGGACTGAGAGAGCAGAGGTGGCAGCAGTTTGGTTTGACTAATCAAGTCAGTCAGGTTAATCTGTTCCAAAGCATCAAGCTTCAAGCCAGAACAATATCTACTATTGATGAAGGCTAATTGTGATATTAATAAAAAACAAAGTCCTGGATAGTATTTAAATTGTTGTAACTTCTATTGCAGGCATGTTATACTGTGTTTCAGGATAAGAGCCCACACTGAGTACAATTTTTAAAAGCACTAGGTATCAGCTTAACAGGTTTAAGTCCAGTTGTTTGACAGAAGGGGGAATTAGCCTGCTTGCTGAAATGTTTGTGCAGTTTCTTCTGTACCGAATTGGCTCGTTTTGAGTTCGGTATCACTATTCTGTGCTGCCTTTATAACTAAAAAAATCTAAAAGTTTACCGGACAGTAAAGCAAGACAAAATACTAAAAATAGTCTTAGGACATATTCTACCCTAAGAGTGATGATCGTTTGGTAGGAATTCCTGAAGAATGTTGTGAATTATATGCATCTGCCTAAAGCTGCCTGAACAACCTCACCCATGCCAGGAATATTTTAAACTCTGGGTTTGCTACACTTCTCTGGGAAGACTGTGTTTCTTTAAGCAGACAAAGATAACCTTTCCCCAGTTAAGTTAATGGGGCATGAGAAGTACTTATGCAACTTAGTAGGAGCCATTTTAAGAGACTAACAATATATGAATAAAGGCAACTTGCCTGTAAGTGGTTATTTCTTTTACCTAGGAAAGTGTGAAGTGATAAAATCCAGTCTATAATTTCAGAAAAAGAGTATTTTTAGGATTAAAATTAAAAATCAAAATGAAAGACTGCTGAATGGTTCTGAAGTTTCTGTTACTACAGAAAAGTATTTAATTCCTGAGACACTCTTGGACAAAGTACCCTGTAGTTTTAAACTTAGATACATTTACTACAGTGGGAACAGAGAAAGTGTGCCTGTGTATGTTTCTCTTTGAACTATGTCCTCAGCTGTGCTGAAAACACAATATATGTTTCTGGTAGAGTGACGGTTCCATTTCATATTTATGGGTAAATCAGTACCCAAAACCAATGGCAAAAGCTAGTGATCTTGCAGATGAAGAAAACGCCCTGTAATTTGCTATTGGCATCACAACTCTTCGGATTTTAATCTTTAGACAAAAAATATATGTATTTAAACCCAGGATCTTCATAAAAAATGCTCAGACCACATGTAGACAAACACTGACTAGACAATTTACCGCATCCTATGCAATTCACAACTCTAAAAAGACATTTATTCTTCTTCCTTTTTTTTTTTTTCCCTCTAAATTGTATTTTTCCAAAAGTGCTTTGCTTCTACTTTTAGCAGGAAAGCATTTGTTTGGACATGAGTCTAGACATACTGTGATTTAAAGGGAACAGGTACATTCGACATGTCCTGCCATAAAATCTATTGATTCCCTAATTAGTGTCACTGCTGGAAAGAGCAGGCTGAACAGAGGAACTCAGTGAGTGAACGGGTTAGCTGAGCAGGGGAATCTGGCTCTCTGTATGGGAGCGTACTATTCAGACGATTAAAAAATAGAAAAATCTGCTGAAGGAAGCATTTGGTTTCTCTCTCTCGAGACATTCTGCCTGAAGGCTGATGTTTTCAGTTTTGGCTGCCACACATGCACCAGCAGAGAGACACGTGCATTGTACTTTGCCTTGGAGTCTTCATATGTTTTATCAAATGACTGCTTAATGTAAAAAAATAAACAATCTCTTGGAGCAGGGCTTGGAACTCAGGTTTTCCTATTTCCCAGAGAGTGCCCTCAATGGTTTGGCTAGAAAGTAACATTCCTGACGTACTAAATCTTGAATTCCTTTGTAAAGGTGGAACAGCTCCAGTAGAAAGAACTAAACCCACTACCTATTCTTCAACCCCAAATATTCTGTATATATGCTGCTAGGGCATTCTTCCAGGTGGTGAAGGAGGAACACTTGAACTCCTTTTTCTGAACACAACCTAAGACCCAGAGTTCTCGTGTTCTATGTAAGTATGCTAGTCATGGAGCTTTTGGTAAAAGAAAAAAAAAACAATGGCTATCCTATCATGCTTTAAAAGAAGCCTACAGAGTTAAACTTTCAAGTCTTAGGGTTGGGAAGGATCTAAGACATCATTTATCACAGTTCCAGGTGGCCTTCTCTTATGTTCTGCCTCTCTTTGGGTCCCAGTCTTCCTGCACATCTATATACAAGCACTAAGGGCTTGGATGAGGGGTCTGGGACTAAAGCTGATGTTCTTAGTCCTGTCAGTCATGAGCAAAGGTTTGGGTAGAGCAGATGTATCCCACACATCAAGGCCTGGCTACGTGGCTGGTCACAGGTTCGGCTGTGGCAGTAAGACCCTCTTGAAGAAATGAGGATTGCTGAGAAGAGATGGGATCCATTTCAAAAAGAGGGGACAGAGCATCTTTGCCAACAGGCTTGCTAAAGCTAGCAAGGATAGGTTGGAAGGAGGTTCATTAAAGGATGCAGACTGGCTCACAGCTAAGTGAAGGAAAGGGCAATAGAGGGGAAGTGTACCTGGGAAATGGCAACCTGGAAAGTTCTTGTACTATGCTTGAGATGGCAGGGCAACAGGGACCCGTTGTAAAGTGCATAAACTCACCCAGCTTGGGAAACAAACAGGAGAATATGGAAGTCTCTGCACAGTTACATATATCCAACATCACTGAGATGGCAGATATTAATGGATGGCAGAGCTTTCATGATTGAAAAGCTGCAGTGGGTGGGCACCGGTTGGATAGGAGGAACAGGCAGGGAAGATGACTGTAGGGTTGCACTCTGTGCAAGGAGAAGCTCAAATGTATGGAGCTCTTTAACAGAAGAAGAAAAGGGCCATTTGAGCTTATGGGTCAAGATCAGAAGAGAGGCCAACAAAAAGGATCTTTCAGATGGGAAACTGCTACAGACTACCTAGTCAGGAAGATGAGGAGGACAAAGCCACTTTCAGAGAATCAAAAGATACCTCATGCAGGAAACAAAGATCCTGGTGATTCATGAGGCACTCAAATATCTGCTGGAAGGGCAGGAGCATGGAAGGCAAGTAATCCAGGCAATTTTGTGAGAGTTTTTGTTTTTTGATGCAAGCATTGGATGAAACAGTAAAGGGAAGTACTCCACTGGACATACTGCTTATGAACAGGGATTAACTAGTTGGGAATGAGGTAGTCTAGTGGCAATCTTGTCTACAAAGATCATGGCATAGTGGTGGTTGATATCCTTCAGGAAGCAAGGCAAACAAGTACCAGAGACCAGAGCACGAACTTCAGGAGCTCATCATTTAGAGGGAAGGAAAGTTTGTTGCTTGTGAAGGACAATCTCCTCAAAGCACAAGAATGATCCACCCCAATCTCTGAGAAAATGGGAACATGTAACAAGCTGGATGACTGGGAAACTCTTGGCTGTGGTCAAATGCAAACGGGAAGTGTAGAGGGGGTGGAAACATGGATGGGCTAACAAAGAAAGGATATGGAAATGCCAGCCATATGTGTGAGGATGGAATTGGAGAAGCTAACTCTCACCTGGCACTGAAAATAGAGAGGGATGTAATGGTTAACTAGGAGTTTGCTATGTCGGCAGCAAAAATGAAAAACTGACAAAATGTGGTATCCCTATTGAATGGGAAGACAACCTAATGAAAAAGAGCTTGAAAAAAGCTAATGTGCTCAATGTTGTCTTTCTCTTGCTCTTTCCTGGCAGGGTCTATTTTCAGGCCTCCAAACTCTCTGTGCAAAGTTTGTGGGAAAGAGGTACTATCTGCAATAGAGAATGATCACATTCAAGACCAAATAAGGGAACTAGACATATACTAATCCATGGAGAGTGCTGAGGGAGCTAATTATCCTCTTTGAAATGTCAGAGCAATTTTTTAATCTTAAAAAAGTCATGTCCCACTTTTATTAAAAACAAACAAAAATGGCAGAAAGGAAAACCCAGGGAACTACAGGCCTCAATCCAGTCTCTGGGAGCTTGTGGAACAAATACTCCCAGAAGTCACATCCAGACACATGAAGGACAAGATGGTGAGAGGGAAGAGCCAGCACAGATTCATCAAGGGGAAAATGTGACTGGTTAACCTAATTGCTTTTTTTGATGAGAGGAGAAAGCAGTGGATGTCGTTTCCATTGACTTTAACAACCAAGTCATCACAATCTTCATAGGATCCTTGCAATTCAGCCGATGCAATATGCACTACATGTGGACTACGGATGGGTGAAACCTGGCTGGACTGCTGAACTCAAAGGGTTGTGATTAGTCATTTGAAATCCAGCTGGTTCTTAAGTACTGGTGAATTTCCTAAGGGGTTATACCTGAGGCTGATACTACTTAGCATTCTTCATCAATGACCTGGGCAATGGGACTTTAAACTCCGAAAGTTCACAAACTACACTGGTGATTTAAGGGCTGCAGTACAAAGCTAACATGTAGCAGGACCTTGATAGTTTGGAGGTGTGACTGGATGACCTTCACAAGTCCCTGCCATCCTAAACTAGTCTATAACTTTTCCACACTAGGAACCAGATTTCCAAAAGTGAGATGTTGTGAAATGAGAGCAAAATCCACTTCACATAACTGAGATGAGATTCACTTCTTCTGAATTCACAACTTCTGAAGGGCGGAGTGGCAATCTAATAATATACTGGAGAGACCATGAAGGTAATTAACAGAAAAAAATTACAATGAGAAATCTAATACTTCTACATGTGCTCTGTTAACTTATTTGATAAAGAAAAAGATCTCAAAATCTTTGTAAATAGCCAGAGTACAAAAGGAAACCCAAGTCCCCATTTGCACAGAAATTATTGGAAAGAATTGCTTAAGACAAAAGTCAATCTTGCAACATTTTTGAACAGAGCTACCATAAAAAGGTATCTTAAATCAACCAGTGAGGGTTTTTTACATTTTTCAACCCTTTATTGAACTAGTCATACTAAATTATTTCCAGAAGATGTAATTCAAGAATGATCTGACCCATTTTGAAATATGTCTTATTTTAAATGCTATGACTAGATCATACTTAGATGCTCATAAATTATGTTATTTTGAAAGGGGGACATAAACCAACAAAAGATGTTACTAAAATGATTATGGTGTCTTGCAAATGAATAGCTGACTACTTAATGTCAGAATGTACAATGCAGAAAGTATTGACTATTCATTGAAATTAATGCTCATGGCCAAGTGAGCATTATTAAACTTTAGAAAATAATTTTTATAGTTTTTGAAACAGTTTCATTCTGGAAGATTATAATGTCTCTGTGATTAAATGCAAATGAGAGAGTAACTATATAATGGCAAGCACTATTGAATTAACTTCTAAAAGAAATTCACTAAATGCTTAATACTAGCACTGGACTGAGAGACATGCGGCTGCAAAGAATTTAATTAAAATGGCAATACTCAAACTTTCATTTGATTTTAATAGAAAATTTATGAAAGACTGCTGTTAAGACTAGATGGGAGAGATGATCACTATCATTCATTTATTAGTATAACCAAGGGGCTTAATTTTACTTAGCTCTTAAATTGTTCTTTCATTTTCTCCAGTTCCATGCTCTGCTTCCTAAGAGCATGTGTTTATCAAAACATATTTAGATTTAAGCTGGAGAATAGGTTTGAAATAACAACAATTTGGTTTTCAAATTAAAACATTCTGCATTTTTAAATGAAAGGAACAAATCTATTCCTCAGTGGTCATGGTCAAATGTTATTCCCTCACTGGAAGTATGTGTGCCCATTCTATGAAGAGGGTTATTTGTATCTTGAAGTTGTGTCTGTTGTCTAGGATGTGGGAAATTGGCCATTGGCAACCAGTCAGAACCACTTAAGGGGAATATTTGCTCATCAGTTTTGAACTTGGAAATTGTGGGGCTTGGACATCTCATTCATTAATTTTGTGACTGATGACTCAAGACTCACCAAAACTTTTTATTTCCACATTTACTAAATTTGTGCATTGTACCCTTTTTAAATGACTGTGTCAGATTTCAGGGAGATGTCCAAGTGAAGACTTTTCCCATGCTTAAAAAAAAGGTAAAAATTTAAAGGCAATTTTTTTTCACTGATGTAAAAAATGGTACAAGAAAAAACAGATATTTAGCATGAAGAAATTGAAGAAATGTGAAGAACAATATAAGTTAAAGAGCTATGCTGACTTCAGTTTAGCTGAAAAGCGTAGCTAGCTCAAAAGCAAATTGCAGTATCTCATATTCAGCCTGGGATTGAGGAATGTCAGGCATAGCACAGAATTGCTGTGAAGTGGATGTGTTTACCTGGGCTGGGGATTCTGGAAAAGACCTTTTGTTAATGTAAATAAGAGTTTAAAAAGCACAATTGGAACATTTTATAGTACATGAGTAACTGAAGCATAGATTTTTCTCTCTCCATTAATACTAGCTGGCATAACAGGGTTATGATAGATTTTTACTAAAGAACAATGCTCAAAGAACAAATAATATCCCAGTAGTGTAGATAGGGAAGTTTTTAGGGAAAAGAAAGATTATTTATATCTGTTTAAAAGTCCTCTGAAATTACTGTTTAATGCAGTTCTACACTTAGACACATTTGGTCTGTAAAGTGGCAGACATAACTATGCCAATGAATAAGGAGAATAACTGCTGTAATACACCTTTTTCTGGGTAACTAAATTGTAATTATTCATAGAGATGAATTTACAGGCCTCAAATAAGCATTATCCAGAGTATTTGCTGCAGTTCTACCACGTGCTAAATACAGATAATGCAGGAAAACTGGATTTAGCTGGATGTTTTCCATACCCGTTAGGTATGAACAAAAATGAGTGCAATTGTATATATCTGTAAATACCCTTGCTCTGAATGTGACTATCTGGAAGCAGTGCCAACTCATATCATAAAAGAAAGCAGGAGGGTCAAGTGCGTGGTGTGAGGCAGACAACTAAACTTGGATTTGTAGAACAGACTCTTTAGCTGTAGTTATAAAGTCTGCCATTTGAACTTTCGAGTGAAATCTAGACTCCAGCTACCAATAAATCAGGCTGCATTTCCATCTTCTTCCAAATAACCTTCAGTGAGGTCACCCAAAAAGAGATAAACAACAATGTTTCATGGAAATATGTGCCTCTGTTGTTGCAATGGGAATTAGAAGATGAGGCAGCTCTGAAAGATAATTTGAACATGGTATTTCTTTTAATTTTCCAATAAATGATACTTGGAAGAATACTTCTCAGCAGAAGCCAGAAATGAATAGTAAATTACATTTTTTCTTTATGTAATGTACATGCTGGTTATGTGTTGGGGGAGGACTTGGGGTTTTTAAAAGAACATTTGCAATATCATACTGCAAAGTTTGAGAAGCCATTAAGCAAATTGGGAATCTTATACATGAAGGAAATATTATGTTCAAGGCTTTAGTGCTTGCTATGATTGGAGTGCTCTTTGTGGGAGATTTGTTAATATTTCTTCATCCTGGACATCTGCCAAGCTTAAGTCTTTAATGCTCTGAGACTGAGTCACAGAAGTGGGGACTGACTGCACAGAGCTTGCTGACTTACCAGGAGGTGGGTGTGGGAGGTAGTATGCAAGTAGGAAAGAAGAGGGGCATGAAAAATAATCTTGACATTCTGTGATAATCTTTTGTTTAGAAGAAAGAAGTCCACAATTTCGGGTTTATCTATTTTCCAAACAGGCAAAAAAAATGGGACATTTTAGAGATGTGATCTCTTTCCATCTTTCAGAAAGACTGTCTAGGTGTTTGTTAAAAAAAAGTGGTCTAGAAAAACAAGGATTAACATGTCACTGAACATGGATAGTTAAATCCAGCATCTATCCATGGTAATAATAAAGTGAAATGAATAAATTTGACACAGAAAAGAATTTCTTTTAACTTCTTTTATTTGGTAATGACTAGAAGTCAGCATAAACTGATTTAAGCTTGCTGAAAATAGACTAGATTTTCTGGATCATGTGTTATGGATCTGGACTGTGCCGTCCCCGAGTCCCTTTGAAGCATATGCTGAAAATCATTAGATAAACAGAAATTACACAGATAGTAAGAAATAACAGCACTTGTGAGCTTCCTTAACCAAATTAGATCAGTGTAATTAAGTATTCAACCTTTGTTAGGGCATATGACGGGGGCTAACATGCAAAGCTCAAATGCTTTAGGAGGGAAAAATTGTAACTTCTGAGTTTGGAAAACACTGATGAAAATGGATATGGCTGCAGGGTTACACACAGAGCACTGAAGTCATTCAAGACAAGATAAATGTCTAGAATACACCCACCTTTGGTATGTTGACATGCACAAAGCCTGCCTAGTGTAGGTTTCACAAGCTGGTTTTCAGCTGGGAGATGAGATCTGAAGATGGGGCAGCTACTTCTTCAGTCTCACATCATATAACTGAACGTGTCTGTACTTCAAGTGAGCTGAGGACAAAGAAGTGCAAGTTAGTCTACACTGCTCTCAGTGCTGGGCTTGCCTTTACTCTGCTATACACTGCCTGTGCTTATACATCAACTGATATAATCTTGCTCAGAAATTACAGTGTAGAGCATAATCTAATGATCCCTTAGAGAAAATTCTGATTTTCATGTCCCATGCATGCTAGTGTCTGATGTACCACAACTACATAAGGTTCAGACATAGGTATGGGAAACTCGCACAGTTCCAACTATCTACCAAATCGACCTGCTTATGACTTTTTTGTGTGTTTAATTCCATGTTCAGATTCAGAGGTGGATGTATGCAACTGTGTAGGATGGGTCTGAATTGTGGCTGTCAATTTGCCTGAAAAGGGAGAAGGTAGTGACACAGGAAAAAGGGATTATGTATGTAAATATACTCATATAAGGCTCCCTGTGATCTCTCATGCAGAGATAATAAATTTTTGGAAGAAATGCGACCACTAACATTAAAAATTTTTCCATCATCCAGAAAGTAGATTCAGTCTATTACCACATCTCCTCCAAAAATGAAGTTTGGTCTATAAAAGCCTGGTATATGAAGGCATGGCAACTAACAACACTAACTAAAATAGCTTTTTCCTTCAGTGTAGAGAGGAAAAATAGTTTTGTAGGTCCAGGAAGAGCCAGGGAATGAGCTTAAGAACTAGATCCTAGATCATCAGTTAGCTGTTAATTTCCTTTCTGACTCTGCCCCAACTACCTCTCTCCTAGGCCACCCAAACATGGTTGAAATGATATTACACTATAGGCACTGTTCCCAATAGTTGGTATGAGTGAAACTGCAACAAATTTAACTTCCTTTATCCTATTCTATGGAAGAGCAGGAATCACAATGGGAACGGTTCCCAGCATGGAAAAAGATATACAGCAATTGAAAGGACTTTATTACATGGACTTTACAGTTATTATGTGGTTTTAAATAGGTGCACTGTATGATTCCCCTACAGTTGTAATATCTGGGCTTGCTCAGACACGCCTCGTAGTGCCTCTTCCCCGCTTTCCTGCTTCTCCCTCTGATCGGCTGAAGAAGCTGCAGTGAGGAGAGAGCTACTATTCATCCTTTCCTTCCCTGGTTCCTCCCTGGTTCCTCCCCAGTTCCTCCCTCTTCTCCTCCCTCTTCTCCTGAGTCCCTGTTCCTATTTGTTCCCTGGTTGTCTGTCTCATACTCCATCCCATTTTCTGGTACATTCCACACCAGAGCTTATATAACCACACACACCCTCATTAAAGTAGCCATTGCATCTCAAACCTCACTTGAACCTCTTTGTGCAGTGCCGCGTTCCTTCATCCCTCCACCACGGACCGTGGCACTGTTCAGTCCTCAACTCTATCCCCAAAGCGTGTCACCATCAAACACCTTCTCTTGCTGGAGCCAGGGCATGCAGAACACTGACCACAACCCTCTCATTTCAGAGACTTTAAAAGGAGAAAACAGGAAAAAAAAATTAGAATTGTCCCTTGAGAAGTCATAGTCCCAGCAGAGCTGTGAGTAGTGTGCTGTAATGCAATGTGCCTGTTAAGCTGTACTACAAGACCTCACCAGCCAAAGCAGTCTCTCCTTACCAGCCTTTGCCTCTGCCAGCTGCCTTCTGGAAATATCCTTGTGCTTATTTAGTTCCGGGTGAGAAATGGCACAGCACAGATGGAATACTGGGCTAGCTCTTGGACTGTTGTGATTATGTCTCCAGTCACTGAGGTTACAGAACTGGCTTTGCCACTGATGAAACCCCCAGGTCCTGACACTAGTCACAGCTGCTTTTCTTGACGTTGGCATTATCCACAGACCACTTTCATGGAAACTAAGCCCCTGGGGAGCTTTTAACAGTATATGGCAGGATAAAATGGTGCTCTTCTCTGCTGATTTGAATTTTCCAGAGGCCATTTCTGCCGGCTGGCTGCCTTCCCAGGTGTTTTGCATTTGAAGGAGAAAAAAGACTCCAAAGAAACCCCTCAAAGCACAACAGTTATCATAATCCTTTTAATACTCCTGAATTTGAGTGTTATCTCCTCTCCCTTCTTGCCATGATAAAAAACCCCAAGAGTTTTTAGTCCAGACATTATTTCCTGTTGGGCTAGAAGTTTTAAGATAGCTTGACATGAGACTTGAGAGCAATAAAGAAAGTTATGGAAATTTATGGGGTATTTGAGAGGAGAGGAAGGGCAGTGATGTTCACAGATGTTATTGATTTAATTTTATTTATGAATTGTGGAGAATCAAATAAAAACAGAGCAGAAACAACTTGCTAGTTAAACAGAAGATTGTATTTAGCTACCTATGCGTTTCTGTACTGCTGTGACTTACAGTGAATCTGGAGGAATTTGTTCCTCAATAAAGAAATGCAAGAATTCAGTCTTTTCCATCAGAGACAAAAGAATTGGGAACATACTGTTTCTGTCTCTTCTGGTGTTAATCTGCCAGCCTTTACCCCAAGGTAAAGTCTCATTGTTCTCATTTAATTTTTGGAGACTTGGCAGTTGAAATGCTGCATTTCTCCTTTCTGCATCACATGTGATTGCAGCTGCTCAGCATATATACGCATAAATTCACTCAATTTCAGTAGGGAATTTATAGGCTGAAGTTTGCGTATTTTTTTTATATATATATGTATATATATGTTTATGAGAGAGATAAGGAGGGAAAAAGAATCAAAGAAGACCTAAAATGTCCCCTCAATGCTATTAGAAGATGAAGGTCTATTTGAAGATTCTACAGACAACAATGAGGATGTTTACTTCTACTGTACCTTCTACGTTTTACTCTAAATAAACATTGCCCTAAAGCAGGAAAGGAAATGATTCTTCCTTTTGATGTTCTCTGAGGTAAATCCTTCAGTGTGTTGCCCAACTGGTTTTTTTGTTGTTGTTGTTGTTGTTTTTTAATATATTTCTAAGGCCAATATTTCTTCCTCTTAGGTTCAGGCTTTTGATTTGTCTATTTTGTGAAAGTGTCCCAGGTTGGAGAGCATCCATCAGCACTGGGACAAGGGCATTTAAAAGGAAGGTATTTTTCCACTGTAAAGAATGTGGATGCAAACACTGGATTTTGCAGTTAATTTTATGAATGTGTGGAAAGCTTTACTTTCAGAAAAATGAAGAGAAGAAGGGATGCTAATTTACATATGTAAATGTGTGTGCATATGTATGTAAACAGGCCCATTATATGTATGCATCTATATTAATGTAAAGGCCTATTCCTCCTTTCATAGGAATGAAGGGAATTCTCACATGGATTTTATTTTGTATAACAGGATCCCTGTTACAGCAACCTGGAAAAAAACTAAGGCCTTGATTGAAGTCTTTAAGCATCTGAGAAGCCTACTGAATTCATGGGGCTTCTTCACATACTTAGAGTCTGGCATGTGTGTAAATACTTCAGTGTAGCAGGGTCACAAGACCTCAATTCAGCTCTTATAAAATTCAGTGGAAAACTTCCTTTTGATGTTAAAAGCAGTTGGATGGGTTTATGGTGTGTATTTTTTATGCTAATGTGGAGTGAGCCAGCCATATTGCAGGAACATTTGGTACACGTTAAGAGTCTTAGAGTTTGTGAGCAGTAGCAATCTTACACTGACAGTGTTTATTAAGATTGATTAAAAGATGTGAATAAAAAATCCCCAGATTGGCAGATGGCAGTGAGCACCTTCCGGAAAGGGTAGCATGGATTGAGCTCTGGCTGGGGAGCCGTCACTGGTGGCAGAAGGGCACTGGGGGAGCTCGTAAGGATAACTGAAGATGATAAGCTCATTACTTGGACATATCGGGGAGACAACCGTGTTGTCACACCTGGAGTGTGGGGATAAGTCCTGCTGCAAGTAGCTGACCCCTGCTGGGGAGGAAGAGCCACATCCATCCATCTCAGGGACTAGAGCTTGGCACTCAAGCAGGTCTAAATTTCTGGAGAAGAAATAATGTGCTGTGAGCTGTTGCAGCATAATGGCAAATGTAAAACTATCACTGCTTTGACATGAAGCCTTCTGAAAAGGCTTAATCTACAATTGTGTTAAATTATCCCAAGCAAACTATTGTGGTCTAAATTTCCATTGTTCCAGAGCTGAATGGCACCGGCCAAGAAGATGCTATGGAGAAGAAAGTGGAGAGGTGCCCCTGAGAGAAACACACTGCACGTGTCTTTTTGATAAGTATGTGGGGAGCTGGATGGGACCTAGAAAAGTGAGGTATTGCTATTCTAGTTCACACTCAATTTTTCTTGGAATGCTCCTTCTAGGCATTTCTTTAGCAAGAAAATTGCAGGAAACAAACCTGGGGAGGGCAATAGTTATAATGGGCATGGCTTAGTAAAAATGACAAAAACCACTAAAGGTAAATAACTCTATAGGGAGGCCTAATTACTTGTGGCATTTGAAGGAAATGGATTCCAAGGAGTAATCTAAGGAGATAAAAGAAGGCAATTAGGAACTGGAACTGCCTGAATATTTTCAGAATTTCAATATGGGGAAATGAAGAGAAGAAAAATCATTCTGTTTTGACCTGCTCTGTTGGCAAGGACAGATGTAAGAGAGGGGAACATTTAGTCTGGCTGACACAGAGTAAGTCTGTTCCAAGGAGATCATAAGCCATTTAATAGAAATGAATGGCAAACTCTTCACTCTATTGCATTCAAAATGAAACTCAGCAAACCTGAAAAATAGAATGTAGGGGTAGGCAAAGAATGAGAAATGAAAAAAAAAATAGAGTGCTTGATATTTATATTTCATTAAGGAATCATCCAGTTTTCTGTAAATTTGTGCAAATTCTAAATATCTTTCCCCTTATATATGCTGGATAATATGGTCAGGCTTTTTTTTTATTTTTGTCTCCCCAGGTTGAAATTCAGCCTTAATTAACACTTGACTCTCAGGTGTGTACAGCACTCCTTTGGGCTGAGTATCACCATCTGCATATCCCATATGACCTCAATTCTTATTAGGAGAGCATCTGCCTTCTCTTCCTCTGATAAATAAACACCCTTTTCTACTGTCCTTTCATACATGAAAATGTTTTTCATCTTTCATCCTGCCTTTTCTGTAATCTCACCACTCTTGTACTTCAGCTGTTTCTCAGTACTTTATGACAGCCTAGCTCTGACTGATATAAAACTGAGAGTTACTTTCCTCAACAATCTTCCTAAACATTTTACTTCAAAAGATACAGTAACATATAATTTGATTCCTTTTTTGTTCCAGGCTCAGAATTTTTGCTTGCATAAGGGTGGAGCATAGGAAGGTCAAAAGACAAATGGATATTGCTTGCTGGGCAATTTTTTAAACCAGAAAACTAGAGGTAGCCCTTGCCAGAATCATAGGGAAACTTGGCAGCAATAACACGTGCTCCCTGTCTGTGTGTGTATCCTCTCCCAGTCTTTTCCATCTATCATTGACATGGACCCATAACATCCACAATCAGCATCCACCTTTTGTGCCCATCTAGTACTTCTTCTTGCTTATTCCTATCTACAGCTCAGGAGTCACTTTTGTTCTATTTCCAAATTATATCAAGTTTCAGTTAGGATAGCTGAGATGATAGGAGGTATCTGATAGACTTACAGCCTCAGGTGGTGATATTGTGCAATGTTTGCTTAATTGCCTTGATAGAATTATGCTGTTTATTTTGTTACTCAACTAGAAAGGATTTGCTGTTTGAAGTTTAGATATTTGGTTGATAAGTGGAAAGATAAATGTAATAATATTGCCAACTAGAGAGGGTAATCTAAAACTGCATCGACTAAAGGACAGCTATGCTACATAATTGTGCTGACTGGGAGGTGGAATGGGATTTGTTCAAGATGAGGCACAGGAGCCATTGCAAAGGTGGGGCTGGAAACCTTGAGTCTTTAATCTTAGGCCTGTGCCTGTGTTTGGCAAGGGACAATTTCTCGTAGGTTGCTGGAAGATTTCTTGTTCGCTGCATGCTTAATCCTTCCCAAGTTCCAAACATATTTTCAGTTATTAGTATTTAAGTGATTAACATTTAAGTTTTGTGAACACATGGTCTTCTGACAAGGAAAGAGTGAAGCTATATAGCTTCACTGTATACAGGTGAGATTTATTCTTCTTACATGTGGTACTAGTAAATTGGCTGTGGGCCTGTCTAGCTTTTTGATAATGACATCATGATTGGTAAGTCTGACTGCCTTGACAAGAACAACAAACCTGAGCTCAAAGTTTCTCTGTGTTTCTGAAATCCCCAAATGGATTCATTTATGCTTAGGGTGCCCAGTTCTTTAAAAGATGTGCCATTAATTGTGCTTCTACTAAGTTAAGGTCAGAAGCTTTAGAGCTAAGCTGTAGCTTTTCAGTAAGCTTTTTCTCCTGCAGCCTTGCTCTATCTGCTCAGAGCACAGAGCCCCAAACTGCTACTCCTGTATCCTTACATCTAGGCAAAATTTCATAGGGGAATTAAAGAAAAAAAGCATTATATTTTGACCTGTTCTATTAGAAATGACAGAAGTCAGAGGGGGAAGTTATTTACGTTGCTTGGCACAGGGCCATTATCCTCTTGGCTAATGCCCTCCTGCCCTGCCCTCAGGAGAACAGTGTAGCTATACACTGGCTATTGAACTAGTGAAGGCAAACAAGCTTACCCTTACCTCGGAGGAGAGACAGCAGAGAGCCACAGGAGCCACATAGTAGCTTACTAAATATGCTTTGTTATGCTCCCTATGCAGCCAGGTTAATTAGGCCTTTTTTGTTTCCTTGCTGTGCAGCTGACTTGCGTTAGGATGGAACATCAGCTTTATAGGCACTGAACAAAAAAAAAGCAATACCCAGGAATCAGCAAGACTTTTCCAGCTCCTGGGTGGGGAGGAAGGGGGAGACTAGAGAACAAGGAGAAAGTCCATTTCCAGATAAGCATGTTGAAAGGTTGAAAACAGGGAGAAGTCTGCTTTTCTGCTCGAAGTTTACTTATTAATAGGGTCTCTATTCTCGGCTGCTTCCGCTTCTTGGCTGCATATGTTTAGAATTTGTAGAGTTTCATGTTCTGCTTTAGCAAATTATAATGCCGAGTGGGGAAAATGATAAACTATCAGGACACTCACAGGGGATGGCATGCTACCAGTATCTTATATGGGCTTTTATTCCATCTTCCGTTAGGAGACCTTGTGATTGCTTCAGTGTTGCCAACGCTTCTCCATGCACACACACACACAATGTGCATTTGATTATTGATTTATCTATTTATCTATCTGTCTTTATACACCAATTTCCTGTTCCTCGGTAGGGATCATGGAACTGATGTGATTTCCAATAAACAACTAAAATGGGATCTCACTTTACAGGAAGAAACCTCATGTTGAAGATCTTCCTAGTCTGCCCTCTTGTAATTCCGTATCTCGTGCTTGTGAGATATTTTCCTTTCCAAAAATAGTTTTCAATTCTGTCAGGAAAGTTTGCCTTCCTTCATTACAACCAACAACAGACACTTATGAAACAGCAAAGAAAACGTGAAAGGCACTGAATTTCAAGATGTGTATCAGTGCAGTTCCACATTGCTTGTGCCTTCCTAGACCAAACAACAATTCTGGTCATAAATTCAGTAGATATTAAGATGACTATAAAAAAACATGTACACAAAAAAGAAATTTTCTTTGGACATAACAGCTTTGACTGATGACACTTTAACAAACAACAATGTGAGAGTATAATTTAGTTTTAATCAGGATTTTTAGAATTATGTAGCAAGTTTCTTTTATAGAGGTTCCTAAGGCTAAAACATAATCCTTAATTATTGAATTTCCTCTCCTCCTCTGTAAGACTTCAGAGAGCTGAAAGTACCCTGTGCTGATAAACAGCATGTCATATTCACTCAGAACCAAGGCTAAAGTTTTAAAGTCTGATTCCTTGGATAGCATTAGCAAAACATATGAGACTGCTGTTCATTCTTCTCTACCTTTTATTAATTATAAAATTTGGGTAACAAACAAGTTTTAATTATGCTCTGCTGTAGTTCTGGATCGTATTTTCAGCTACACCTTCAAACATCATAAATTAATGTTTTTCCATTGAAATCAGTGAAATTGTATGTTTTAGGGTCCAGATTCAGTCACCCACACACGTGTCACCATATGAGATACCCACAAGTAGACCGCCTAGCCTCTGACTGCCCTTGAGGAAGAGTTCCTGCTGCCCTGACGTGGGTCCTGTGTTGTATCCGCCAGCTCAAATGGCATCTCAGATGACACTGTACACCTATCGCCAGTCAACATACCAGAGAGAACTTACTTTATAACCCTATGAAATTGGAGACAAGGAATGAATAGGTTTAAATACATATCTTCTGGAGAATCTTTGGGGACAGTTGTTGCGGTGACTTTTTATTTAAAGCCACCTGTCCTTCCAGTTTATATCTATTTTTACCTGACAACCATTTCTTGTATTTTTCTTACTCTTAAAATGCACTTAGTGGGTAAGTGATGGCAAAAAGTCTGACCTAATATCACCAAGTAGTGCCACCAAGTCTGATGTATTAACTGTCTTGGTTAACTTGCAAGGTTAATTGGGAGATGCTCTTAGCTAGCTGTGTCATGTCCTCATTAATTCATAGTACTGGAACATAACAAGGTTTTGGAATATTTCTCAGTAGAGTGCAGAGGGCATAGTAAGGATTTTCTTACCTTCAATGGAGCAAGAAGAATTAATAAGCTTTAAAACTACTATTCATCTTCTCTTCTGCTAACATATTTCTCTAATGCCTCCTCCTACTCTCTGTGAAAGTTTTAATGTTGAAATTGCCAGTATAAGAGAATAGCTTTTCGTGTCTTTTCTGAAGATGGGTGGAACCAGATAACGAAAATAAGGTATTGATAATTAAAAAATGCAAGAACTCCATCTAATAGATGGGAGTTCCTTTGTTCCCTAGCAAATGTGGATTGGAATAAATTGTGAAAAATTATTTTATATCCTTTCCTGTACTTTTGTAATATTAACATTAATTGCTACAACAGTGGATATCTTTGTCTTTATGGAAAGGTATTTATTATTTCAGTTTATTTAGATTTTTGGCATCAGTGACATCCTGGAGCAATAAATTCCAAGATCAAATTGCATAACAAGATTTATATCTTCTACTTCCCGATACAGGTAAATGCCTCTTTGCTCTTGTTCATACAACAGGGAATAGAAACATGACTTCTCTGAAGCTTTACTGAGACATATGGTTCCAAGCTTTTTAGCTGTTCCAGTTTTAATAGTTTTGCTATTTCAGTGACTGTTTTCTATCATCTTTCTCCAAGTGTCCGCTAACTGCAGAATCTACATGACCCACTAATGCTAAGTATTCATTATATATTTCACTGTTAGTTTTTACTGGATTTCACTCCACTATGGTTTTTCATTCACTAGTTAAGTATTTTTTAGATTACTATGGGATGTGGGCTTCGTATTTGAGCTCAGTCGTGATCCTGACATTACTGTGAAAACAGCATGCTGAATAATTGTTCGAAAGTTGTCACGAGCAGTTCCCATATGTTTTCTTTTCTAGTTGATTTGGTAAAATTCTTGACTATGTTCAGATACCCATTTATCTGGTTATGTTTCAGAGTTATAATTCTGAAATGTGTATTAATAGCTACTGCAGCATTAGCCAAAAAAAATTGTTAATGAAAGAGTTAATAGATGGTGCGTGGGTAAAATTCCGCCTTTTACTTACAATGGTGGAAAGCTAGTGGTCTTAATTTGTTTTAAGCACTTAAAATCACATAGCCTTGAAGTGCTCTGGTCATCTTTGTTAACAAAATTTTTGTCCCACTCTACTCTGTACTGGTGTGGCCTCACCTTGAATATTGTGTGCAGTTTTGGACACTGTAATATAAGCAAGATATTAAACTGTTACAGAGCATCCAAAGGAGGGCAATGAGGAGGATGAAAGGCCTTGAGGGGAAGCCATATGAGGAGTGGCTGAGGGCATTTGGTCTGTTCAGCCTGGAGAAGAGGAGACTGAGGGGAGACCTCATTGCAGTTATAACTTCCTCATGAGGGGAAGAGGAGGGCCAGACACTGATCTATTCTCTGTGGTGACCGGTGACAGGACCTGACGGAATGGCCTGAAGTTGTGTCAGGGGAGGTTTAGATTGGATATTAGAAAAAGGTTCTTCACCCAGAGAGTGGCTGGGTACTGGAACAGGCTCCCCAGGGAAGTGGTCACAGCACCAAACCTGACAGAGTTCAAGAAGCATTTGGATGATACTCCTGGGAAGACAGTGTGACTCTGGGGGATGGTCCTGTGCAGGGCTAGGAGTTGGACTCGATGATCCTTGTGGATCCCTTCCAACTCAGCATCTTCTGTGATTCTGTGAAAATGAATACAAGTGTCTTCACTGACTTTATTACGGACTCTTTGTTCTCAGCCATAAATCACTATTAACAAATCCCTGCATTCATCTGCAGTTTAAAAGAGTCAGACACTGTGGTTTCTGGCAGATAATTGTACCTCCTGGGAAGCCCTGTAGCCAGCAGACTTGGGTCGTGCTGGACTGGCAGTGAAAGGCGCTAGAGGGGAAGAGTCCCCACAGGTGACCACCATCTGTGAACCATCTATGAGTTACACTGCTTAGCAGAACAAGGAGCCATCCACAAGTAACAAAGAGCTATTTCAGGATCACACAGGTCTGATAGCAACATTGGCTTCCAGTGCAGTTGTATGGATCCAACTGGCCATATTTTAACAGTTACCTGATTCATATAGACTGCATTAGAGTGATTCCTTTATTTTCACCGTTTCCTGCTGTTGTTCTTTTCAGGTTTGCAAGTATAGTTCAATAAATACCAAGTAAAACAACCAGAGGAGAACTGAATTTTCAAGGTCTCTTTTCTGCTATGACAATAAACACATTTTTGCCTCGTTAATTAACGGCTCAAGCTTGAAAACAAATTTGTTTTCTGCTATTATTATTTCTATAAAGTATCAGCCTTAAAGTAAAAACTTTTATCTGATTCCTTACATTACTTTCTTCACAGCTAGTTTATGCCCAGTTGTTGCAGATGAGCTGAGATTATTTCTGTGACTCTCCTGTTTACCTTCTGGCACTGTCAGACAGCAGTCCTTATCTTGCTAGTTAACCTTCTGCAAATGGGTAAAATAATGTCTATGGCCTTCTCCCCTTGGATTAACTCTTGCTTTTCAAACAGCTCAGTAGCCTTCTCTACACTACCCCAGCTGGTAGTCTTCTTTTCTAAGGAAAGAGTGAATTGAGCAAATGAGAATTTGAGTGCTTGCTGTGGTAGCAATTCTTTGGAAGGTGAAAACACAAAGAAAGAGCAGGGAAAGAGTTATTTGCAGAAAAAAAAATAGGATCCTAGAAGATACACGAATGGACTCACCTCACCAGCCCTGAGGGAGTGGCTTGAGTTGCTTTTTCCATAGGATAAAGCGAAGCAGGGTTTTAAGCAAAAGAGACCTTCGGGAGCAGGACCTGGATCTTTCAGCAGAGAGTTTAAGAGGGAACATTGCATGTAAGGGGAAAAAACTGATTTTGACACTGAACTGCTATTGTATTTTACTAGTCTAGGTCTCAAAAAAGGTATGTTATGGTGTGTGCCTAGAGCATAGCTGGCTGATGAATGTTCTAGAATGTCCAATAGGTTTGTAAGCAAACAATTCCTCTTCACTGTAGTAGCCAGCTGCATTTACTATTATTTCCTTTGGTGCAGTCACAGTGATCCTTGCAAACCACAGGAACATTATGTGTTCCCACCTGTGATGGGAACCCCTGCAAAGCCTCATTTTCACTTGTCTAAGGGCTCACAGATTTTTTGATGCTTTTTCACTTGAAATAAACTGCTTTCCCTCCTCGCCCTGTGTGTGTCAGGATGTCTGGGATGTGTGAGCGCACATTCTGACAACACCCACACAGCTGTTTGGATAGTAAACATGAGACTCTTATTTAAATGTTGCGAACTGTTCAGGATTGTGGTTTTGCTTTGTTTGCTGAACCATATTTAAGAACACTTTCCAAGACCTTGAGGAACAACTAAAATTGGCAACCCTTTATGCAGTTCTCCTTGCCTGCAGCACACCATGGCTGCTGCAGCCTCACAGGCTTGCAGGGTGCCCGGGGAGCCCAGTGGCAGTGAGACAGATGGGGGGACAAAGGTCAGTGCTGCTTTTGATTTTCCATGCTCAGCACTACAGTCACAGGCTTAACAGCCTGACATTACAAATGAAAAATAGAATGTTTCTTTTCTGTCTCTAAATGTAATTTTTTATATCTTTTAGAATAACTTTCTTCCTGGTTACCACTTTGTAACAGGCAGGTGATACGTCAGAGTACCAGAAGCTATTGTCCTGTAGTGAACTCTCTCTATCACTTACTTGAGCCTAACGGCACATACTACATGACATCAGCAACCCAGTGACTCATACACCAAGATACCATAGGTGTGTTCCTATATCCTGGAGATCAGAAAAATCCTACGCAGAAGACTTGGCTTGTTTTTCCTACCTTGTTATGGAAATTGCGTGCATAGGCTCTAATAGCATTGAACAACTGTAAATGAAGTCTTTCTGTTTCTTATCAGAAGATTAATTGCCTGTTTAAAAAAGGTGTTGCCAAGTCCAGGAGAGCCTCTTTGAAGGGCACAGGCTGCTGATTGTAGCTGTCTGGGGGGAGATTTTGTATGTACAATATTTTAACATTTCCACAGCGAACACCTGTAATCCTGTTCTGGGAGAGAGTCCAACGAGTCTGAAGCATCTGACACATCTGAACCTTGAACAAGCGCAGTAGTTTGGTATATAGCAAAAAATATATGAAAAGGGATACAAGCTGCATATGCGCAGGGGAACACTACAGTTCCTCCTCCTCCTGCAAAAAATAAAACTATAGAGAAAGAGTATTTATAGGCAGATTAGAACTTCCCTCTCTGAAAAATAGCAGCGGGTAGTTTCAATGAAGGCATTTAACAAAGCACTGTTATCCTTCAATTCTCATTTACTGAAACAACTTCTTACATATCCTATTCCAATTAATATGTAGAATTATGACTTTTACCTGCTTGCCTGTTTGATCTCACTGATAACTTTGCCATGTACCTCTTGGTTCAGTTCCTTCTCATGGCATATAGATATGGAGGAGACATTAGGGTGTCTGCTGAAGCAGGCTGGAATAGTTTCACTCAAGCAAAACTTCAGAAGAAAAAACAGGAAGAAGAAAACTTGAAGGTTGAGTGTTGTGGACAATTGGCTGCCCCTCAAAAGACTTTGTGGCTTAATGGAGAAAAGACTTGGTTGGTTATTCAAAAAACAGCCTAAGAACCTTATAAAAATGGGCTCACTCAAGAATTTTCTGGAATTTTCTATTTCACATAAAAAAAAAAAAAGGGAAAAAAGCCACAGCCTTTCATATGGCATTCCAGTATTCCTGCTTCTATTCACAGCTGCAACAAAGAAGAGTAGAGTCACATACAAATGCAAAATAATGACAGCATTACAGCAAGAGCATGCTGATTCTCACATAAATGATCTGAACTTCAGAAAAATTTCAGAAAGGGGGCAGCAAGTGAATTCTGCTGTTACCTGGGTTCCTGGGTCTGTTACATCTCATTCTCTACAGTACCTTTGAGCTGTGAACCACTGGAGCCTGTGGAAGCAGGAGGTGCTCTGTTTGTATTTGTATTTCCATGGCAATGTAACAAAGAAGTTATTTGGTCTCCTTTTCTCAAGAGATCTGCCAAATCACTGCTCTTTATAGAGCAAGTTGGAGAAAAGGAATTAGGTTGGCATTCTTGTGGAAAATTTAGTCTTGTTGCACCTTCATGCAAGTTGTAGGTATCACTCAAGTATTTAATTGATATTTTTAATTACTAAGGATTTAGTGTACTGATCAGTTGTCTCAACTGATTCTTTTTTTTTCTTATGCATTTTCTCATTTTTGTAATATAGAATCATAGAATGGTTTGGGTTGGAAAGGACCTTAAAATTGTCTAGTTCCAACACCCTGTTGTAGGCAGGGACACCTTTCACTAGACCAGGTTGCTCAGAGCTCCGTTCAACCTGGCTCTGAACACTTCCAGGGATGTACGTGAATATAATTCTGAAGTTTCACAAACTGGATATTTTTAACACTGAGATTTCTGGATGTGAAAACCCTTTATAAGCCCTGCTATATAACTCATGAGATAGGGCTTAGACTGGGAAATTTAAGCACCAGAGAGGTAAGGAAGATATTTGCTAGTCTCTAATATTCAAAAGCCTGCCAGTGATAACTGTGTGGGGAGAGGCTTTACTGGGACCCACAGACCTGTACACCTCCTGCCCTCAAAAAGCAGATCTGAGGGATGTAGAGATATAGTGGTATCCATGGGTTTGTCCTGATCTCTCAGAATTTCAATAGCCCAGGTCTAAAGAGCCAAAGAAAGCCAGAGAAAAATCTACAGCTCACTTCCATCCTTCAACTGCAGGATGCGTTACATAAGTATAGTGATCATATAAGGCAGCATAGTAGACTTGCGGGAAGGGGAGGTCACACCAGGGCATTCCTACTTTATCCAGGCATTTAACCGGAACAGACAACTGAGTGAGCCTCCTTCAGCTGACTCAATGCAGTTACACTCTTGCTGTGACCTATTCTGCTGGGCTGCTGCTGAGGTTTTCTGGGATCCTAAGTCAGGTGTATGTCTGCTCTGACACTTCAGCTCTCATAGAGTAATTGCTAGTTGCATGTGCTAAGCATGAAATTGTAGCATGAGTAGCTGAGATTAATCTGGCATATTAATGTAGGAGGCTTTTGGAGCTGGCTTATTTCATTAAGAGTCTCCTAATGTACTTCTGGTTTGATATTGAAAGTAATTTGGATTTGACTGAAAGCCCAGTGAAACCAGCTGAAGTCTTTCTCTGGGTTTCAGTATATGTGAAGGTCTGTATGAGAATGAAAGAGTTGAATTTAAAATACAGTGTAATATTTAGCTGAAAGAGCTGAAGTGCCTGAAATCCAGAAGCTGAGGGTGTGAGTCAGTTAAGGGATAATATGTAACTCCTCCTTGTACCTTGAATGATGGTGTTATACTTCTAATGGCAGGGGGAACATGAGAAATGAGAAGAGTAAAATTATATCTGATGTGTGAAAAGTCATGAGGGCAAGTATCACAATAAGTATGATCAGTAAAAGGGATTGACTGACAGAAACTTTCCATTTCTGGAATAAAAAGGATCACATTTTTGTATAAAGCAAATATGAAGTTACTTTTGTTTGAGAAATATCCATGACTGGTCTAATCCCATCCCAGGCAAACTGTGGTATCCTTCCTTTTCCTTCCCTCCAAGTTTTAAATAGAAAAGTATGAAAATTTATTCATTTATGTCTGACACTAAATAATTTATCAAAATGCTGTAGCTGCTATGCGAGAGGATCATGTGGACCATTAGCTTGTAAAACCAGACCAATGAGCTAACAACTAACTGCTGAAAGAAGAACATTGTATTTTCAGCATTTTGTTGCATGTCTTGGTGCTCACTGAGAATGCATATAGTTATCAGTATTTTCCCATATGACAAGGTTTTTTACAGATTTTTTTTTTTAAATCATAACTCAAAATTCCTCATGAGACCTGTGAGAGCCTAGTTACAGAGAAAATGTTAATCAGGGTCATGGCCATTACATTTAAATGAATACATCTAATTTTTTAATAGTGTTGTTTTATACCACCATTGTCTTGTCTTTTTATTCACCTCAATCAAGTTTTCACACTGAAATTCTTAATAATTACGGCGAGAGGAAATCTTAAATAATTTCAATGGGTTTTTTTAGACAGACATTTGGACTTTCTGCCTTGTGTCTTTATGCATAAGCATATTTCTACTCCTATGGAGTAGCATTTCTGTGTGAAAATGGAATATGGAAGAAACCTCATAGCATCAGCTATGGTCAGGGTGGTCAGGGCACGCTTGTGCTGGATAGAGTATGCATGTGTAGCAAAATCACAGTCCCACTCCTGAGTAAATTTCAGCTAGAGGTTACAAACACTATAACTTTACTTCAGCTTAGAGCACTACTGACATCCATAGGGTCACTTTCTGCCATGATGTTTACATGTAAAATTTTATAAATGTCTAGAACATATAGACACAGGATAAGACCTTTTTTTAGGTGTCCAAATCTCTACATGTACTAAGTAGAGCATGCTGAGTTGGGCTGCATTTGTCCAAAGGTGATGTTGATGATGCATTTGCTTTTCCTTTCTGGAGAATCAAAAAGATGAACCAGTTTATATCCTGTCAGAATTTCATCCCAGAATTTCATCCCAGAATTTCATCCCAGAATTTTCCAAAATCTGGCACTTGCTCATACCAGGCTTCAGTCTGGCCAGTGGTGAGAGTCACTTGTTAGTGAATTACCAGCTTTTTATCAGCTTGGATTAGCATCAGAACAAATTGCATTGGTCTTCTGAGGATCCTTGAGAGAAGTCATGTTTGGCCTTATGCACCCATATTGGTGGTAAAATAGGGTACCTAGAAAGCTAATTATACACGATTCGATGGCCATAAAGGCAAAGTAGGTAATATATCTTGCAAGCAGAAGTTTCTTCTTAATGCACCAATGACACATTGCTGCCTAAGTACATTTCCTCAAAACACCCTTTTTCTATTGCGTTTTACAGCAGGTATTACATACATAAATAATATTCATTGGGTAGATGTTCAGGCATAGTATATATTTGTTTCAAAGTCTAAAGTAATAATGTCTCTCATATCTTGCTCTAAAGGTGATTCAGAAACAGTAGATTTATATGATCAGATTACACTGAATTGTTATGCTCATTTTGGTGAAAATCTTTTATGCTCATTTTGGGGAAAATATTATAATATAATTTCCTGGATGTATCTAGTTCCTACATAGGAGATTTTTTTCAAATAAATTTTGAAGTTGTTTGTTTTGTTTGTAAGCAGTTCCCACTAAATCAGATCCAAACCAAATCTACTCTTTCCCAAGAAATGGTTTTCTGGGTAACTATATATTTTGAATCTGGAAATTAGGCTTAAGATCTGATTGCAGGACTTGATATATTGCTGTTAATGCAATTTGGCATTTTAGAGTATTTTTTAAGCTGTTAAAAATTGAGATATTGGAATCAACTAGGATATAAAATAATAAATAGTGTCACATGGACTTAAGGAAAATTTATGGATGAACTTCATGAAATATAATAGAAGCAAAATCTGTATTTTTAAATTGGCCTTTGAACTGTCATTTGAACTAGCTTTTAATGCAGTCAAGTAGACAAAGATAACTAGAAATAAAAAGAGATAATTTTTCTCCCTCCTAATAAACCTTACTCTTCTGATACCCATGCATGACATCCTATTTTTATCTGTCAGGAAAGCAGTGAAGCATATGCAGTGCAGTGGAATACCCTGTTCCCATGCCTTATTCTCCATATATAGCTACTGCACTGCACTGTTCTTTCCTGGCTCCTACTTTGAGGGCTTAACTTGAATTTTCTTGGCAGAATTATCTCATCTGAGAGCTCTCCTCATGGTAAACACTCAGGCAGCTGCATCTTCATGGCACCCACTTTCCCATCAGGATCCATAAAGGCTGACCATTGACTAAACTCAGTGTGAGTGAAAAGATGTGCAAAAATCATTTGCAATGAATCTTCAGCCATCCTTCCTTTCCACCTCCCCCTTCCTCTCCCACCTTCATCTTGGTGTTGATACTAAGTAAGCCTAATTCTCTTTTCTTTTCTTGTTATTTTTGGAACCAACTTTCAGACTTGAGAGACTGCCATGTACAGGAGATGCATTTTGGCTCTTCTGCCAGTTGCATTCTGTGGATGATTAGATCAAAACCCATTGGCTGCCAGATGACTAATCAGCTTGTTACAGAATAACAGGGCTCACTGGAGAATTAACAATGTCTTTATAGTCTCCCCTCAATGAAGTGTCTGGAATTTTCTTAGCTTACGGGATAGATCAGTTTAAGATTTTCCAGTGTTACTTGAACCTGATTTATAGGAGAACTTTTAAAAAAAAAAAAGCAAACCCAAGCCACAATAAAACTAGCCTCTCCCAACCTGCAACATTTAAGTCTTTTAATTTTACTTTGGGGTTAAAAGCCCTATGTTGTGCGGTATTTTATGCTTCTGCATATTAGTGGGACTGGGAACCCTAGTAAAGCAACAAATGCTAGATTTTGCACTCTGGGATTTAGAGCTCTCTTGTATCATGTATACCTGACCATGAATCAGATTAGCTGCAATGAATTCTAAAAGCATTTAAAATGCTGGGGGCCTGAGCAAGAAAATTTATGGATTTCCCAAATCAACTGATTTATCTTGTTTACTGTCCTCCCAGCCATCTCCAGGTTTTTCCATGAAGGGATATTCCTCCACTGTGAAGCAGACAATCATGGGTATTCCTGAAACACTCCAAATTTGGAAGTGATGAGAAGGGCAGAGAAAAGCTTATGTTTTAAGTTAAAAACATTTGAAACAATGGTATTCAGTTCCCACATCAGTCTGTAGAGTTGAATGTAAAGATGAAACTGAATTTGATCTTGATAAGTGTATATATATATGTCTATAATCACACAATGAAAACATGTCCAGTAGGAAAATGCTCTTTAACTTTGGAATCATGGACGCAAGATCTGGAATCTGGATGTTGACAAAATCAAACATGGTATAAGTAGGGGCAATCGACAGCTTTTACAACCTCCAAGAAACCAAAAGCCTATATTGTGTTAAACCTTTTAAAATGTATATTCCATTTCAAGCACAAGTCATCACATCAGATGCTGGAGTTGCTGGAGGAAATTGTATTGACTGACAAATTCCCAGAAGGTTGGGCTTCTGGTGTTTGTTCCTTTTTGCCTTCTGACAGAAGGAAAAAGAAGTGGGTGATTTAGCTATACTCACTGCACATATGCAGAGGAGAAAGTATTGTTCAGCTGGTGAAATGTGTGCTACATAGAGCACTGTGATAGTGCAGTCTTAGTCCTATAGAAGTCTACAGCTTTCTTTTCTAAGCAGGGCCAAAACTTATGTAAAACTATGTACCTTGATGCAAAAGAAGGACTATGACGCAGAAGTCACATGTTGAAACCAGTGGTTCAGTTAGATACTCCCACTGAGTGTTGTTATTGGTGCTACACCCTTACCTTAATACGTGCCAAAACTGGAAGACGCAGTGTGCAGTTTTTTTGCCCTGTGGTAACTTCAGTTTTGCTTCATCACACCTAACTGCAGAAGTTAAAAATTAACTGAGTCCAACCTAGTTATGCAGGTCTCCCTGTGCAGATAATGAAGAGAAAAAAGATGTTTCTGGTTTCTATTCCTGATTCAGTCCCAGGCACAAGCTTCACTGCCCTGCGTGGTCTTATTGTCAGAGCACCTGCTTTTCAGGATTTCTGTGCTGTGGTGGGGTGGATGAGTGCAGGTGTTAGACACAAATAACCTTGCTTATTGCTTTCAAAGTGTCCTCCTGTGCGTGAACCAATCTCACCCTGGTATCCAGGCTGGAACTACTGTTTCTACTGACAATTTATGCTTCTTCCATGCCTCATCTGCAAAAAGAGAGGCTAGGCAAGGCAAGGAAGTATGGAAAGATGATTGAACGTTAGAAACAACAGCAAAGGCTGGCATGTTCACCCACAAATCCAGAAAATAAATGCATGGCTTTAGCTGCACTTGTTTTTGTCTTTGGACCAATCCCAGTCACCATCTTGGCCAGGAACAGTGTCTGATTCAGATATATTTGTTAAGCCTCTGGAGTGTTAAATAAATATTTTAAATAATATTTATCTCTGTGTTACAGCTCTCTGACCAAAATTATATCCACAAAATATTACTTTCTGAAAACATAGCTTAGCAGCAATTACATTTAAACACTTTTAACAGCTGCACTAATGACCTATTTTAAATAAAAACCATATTTCACACAGAAAATCTCAGTCTCTAGTCTTGCCAAATTCAATTCACTTCACATGCACAATTTTTCTGGTGGTTTTTTTTTTTTTTTTTTTTAATATCAGAAGACTGTGGAAGAAAGGAAATATATTTTGAAATTTTCTTGTTAATAAGTGGTATTATCATCCACAGTGCACTGGTTGTTAGCATTTTCTTCTGATCACTTACTGTATTTATATAATATCAAAATTAACATGAGAGTAGTTGGGAAAAAGTGTCACTAAATGACTGCAATTTGAATTGTTTATACTAGAAAAGCATGAATAGAGTATTTGATGTATTGTTAAATTGGACTGCTGAGATAGGGGAGCTATTAGCAGAAATCTGCATGTGAAGCTCAGCCAGAGTCTGCATGTTTAACTCATGCTGAGCACAAACCCAACTGTACTTTCCATGTAAATGTTAGAAAAGCTCCAGACATTACTGCATGATGGTATTATTACTAATTTAGATCCTAAAAAAAGATTTAAGCATACCCTAAATCAGATCAAACCACACAACATAGCAGACCTCATACTCTGGACTTCAGTTATGAATATGTGTTTCACATCAGAAGCCATACTCTGACAATAGAACACACAGAGATTCTGACTGTCACTTAGAGTTTGCTTATCCTTTTCCACCCTAAAACTGTATTGTAAGTTGTAGCAGTGCTTTGTCATGTTTTTCATTTAATCAGTGTCAGTGAATGTAAAACTGAACTGGTGGTTTGTTCCTTCAACTCAATTACTAGACCTAAATAGTCTGTTTACTACAAAAGAGATTGCTAATATCAATATGCTACATAGCAAGGGTTCAAGGCAATCTAGGAAGAGTGGCTAATTATCACTTTCTGGTTATTATCTGAAACAATGCCCTATGTATTAAATGCTGTCTTGATTCTGTTTGTTTAGTTGGTTTTGGCTTCAATTTCAATAGTAGAGAGGCTAATTCTCATTTATTGCTAATATTCACTTTCAGGTAGGTTGTTTTGTGGAATAATGAAGAAGTGATTTATAATAAATGAAAGTCACACCACAGCGTGTGCCTTATACTCATTCTAAAACACCAGGCACCAAAGGCACTTTCCCTTTCATCAGGTATCATGAGTAAGTAATTTTACTGGGTTCTCCTAAGCACATGGTTCTGCTGAGGAATACATATCCAGTGTAGTTCTATCATTTTGCACTCCTCCCAAAAGAAAAAGGGATTAAAAAAAAAGGAAAATTTTAATTTTAAAGTATTCCACAGGTAACTTACTGCTTGATGTGATACTGCAAAAGTTGATTTGAACTAAAAATGGTTCTGCACCATTTTAAATGCATGTGATTTCTTTCAATATTTCGGGGTTCAATGATAAACCCTAATATTTTAATGGTGATATTAAATATTTGAATGGAAATCAAGTGTTTGTTGGAAACTAGAGAAGAATTCTTGAACAAAACACAAGGGCAAAGTCTTGGTTGAGTCGATGTTTCCTTTTCTATTTCTAATTTGTTCCATCTATAAACATAATCCATGAAAAACAGACAAAAATCAGGTTCTTCTCACACTAAAATTCCAGTTCATAGTTGTGATTATTCTGCATAAACAGGAAGCTTCTGCTTCACTTCTCACAATTTTTCCTTTTCTTGCCTGTAGATTTCAACATGACCTGGCACCTACCTGAGGTGGTGCTGCACAACAGGGGTGGCACTGGCCAGATTTTGCTCCCCGGGCTGTGCTCTGGGGTATGTTGCCTGTTGAGTGCTTGCAGTGAAGTGATCTAACACAAGGACCTCTGAAGGAGCCCCGAGGCTTTCCTGTAATATTAATCCTGAAACCAGTTTATCATACGTGGATAAACTTTAAAAACAAACAAACAAACAGAAAAGCCATTTCCTTGGTTCTGGTTGAATCCTGCTTCCTGAAGGTGACAGAACATACAAAAAAGCCAGCAACACATGAGAAAAATGTCCCGAGGAGGAACAGAAATCTCATTTAAAAGCTTTGAATTCAGCAAGTTGCTGTTTAGTTCCTGTGTGAACAATTAATCTTAAAACAAATATTTGGCCAAGGGGGATTGAGCTCCAGGATGTTTCAGAGCTAACTAAGGTTGAATGAAAACACACACTGCCTGACTTCTTCAAGCCAGTTTTTCTTTCTCATGCTCTCCATAAAAATAACCAAGAAAAAGTATCTGTTACAATGACCCAGGGTTTGCCATTCAAACCTTCCTAAATTACAAGCTTTCCCTTTGAGACCATTTACAATAGGGTATATAATGCACGGCTGTGTTACACCCTACTGCTCTTTGAATTCAGTATAACTGGTTATTATTATGTTAAAATGTAGTGGTCTGGTTCAAAGGCTTTTCTATAAATAAATATCTTCCTTGCTGGACAGATGAATGTCTCTACCAACAGCTCCTGTGTTAACAGCTCTCTAGTTTTCAGCTCTTCAGCTGGTCGTGGCTTGGAACACCTTTTAAAAGTCTGTGAATGGCTGGCAGCTGCAAGGTCTTGCAAAACCTGATTAGGATCAGGCTGGAAATCAATAATGCTATTACACTGCTGGTTCTTATTCTGGTTAGTATTTAAATGGGGGTATTTTTTAATTTCCTTTTATATACACTTCCTGAATTATATTTATTTTTAGACAGAAAAGATGAGAGGGCACAACTATTCTGCTTGGGGCACAAAGGTTGTATCTATCTTTGTGATATCATGAATGCCCTACTCAAGTCAATGGAGAACCTCCCATTGGCTATAGGAAGCCTAATGTAGTGCCTCAATAGCAAGTGGATGCCATCATATCTTGTTTATGTTCTGGATTATGCTGTATGTATATATCTAACCCCTGGATGATGGTAAAAAACAAAGTTAGGGAATATATAAAGTATCTGTAAATGCTGCAGTGCTTTGCTGTGCCCCTGCAGTCAGCAGAGCCCTCTGCTTTCCCTGCTTGTTGGCAGCTCCACCTGGAGCAAGAGCTCAGCCACCCTGAGAGCCTCTTCCAGTGAAGGATGAGTGCTGCCTCCCTTTGTCTGCCTAAAATCATCCCTCCTCTGAGCCTCCCGGGCCATCTTTGGATAAAACATAATTAGTGCCTCTCCACTATCAAAGATAAATGAAAGAAAAATCCCCCTAATTGAACAAATTGATCACAGCAATCTATTTAGACTGTGGGATCTTCAGACATCAGGCTTGCTTATGCTGCGTGTAGTAAGTAATGGAATGGACTTGTGATTACTGCAGGCTCTCTGACTCTACAGTAGTACAAATAATAAAGAGATATAAAAGTATAAACAATATATGGCACTACTGGCAAACAGTGCTCTCCATTTACAAGGCACTGCAAAATGAAAAATACAATGTAATTTCTCCTTCAAGTGCTAACTAGCGGTAGTACTCACTTTATGAGTCCACAAACCATAAGCTAGCTTTTCACAAGAGTATAAGTTATAAGCACTGAGATATTCTTTAAAAAAAAAAAAAAAGGCAACACATTATTTGGTGTTTGGTTTCGGGTTTTTTTTGTGTTTATATCCTAATTTTTAGGCTTTATATTTTCAAAATTTTGTCTGCAATGGTGGGGAAAGGGAAGAGGGTTCTTATAATTGCATAACTCCAAAGGCTGACTCTTTATTGAAACATAAAAATTGCTTTTAAATAAGGAGAAAGAGAAGCCACATCATAGTTTGGGAAAGAGTATAGTACTGCCAGCTGTGTGAGATCAAAACTCCTGAAGCATATCCTAAGAAATCATGGGATTGCTTTAAGATTTCATGAGAATTAAATTTTTTTCTTTTTTAATTGCCTAGAGGTTCCTGCAGTCACTTCATACTCTCAAGTGTTTTTCCAATTTACCCCATTTTAATGAGATACACTTCCAGTAGAGGGTGATTCTTGAAAAACATTAAGTATTGGAAAAATCAGTGACACTGAGATCACTATGACTTTGTGGCTCACTCTAGACCTCTTTTCTCATAAATCATACCATCTGTCAGGTTGTTATGAAAGAATATCATGGCAAAGTACCTTAAAAAAACAAGTTATTGCTTCAGAGGATGCTAAAACCCCATATATCACAAGTCTTCATTGATCTAGACAGAAACTGTCAAATTGACACTAGAGTTTAATGAAAGAGACAAAAACACAGTGGTTTTTTTGCTTCTTATTGAAATTTGAGTACAATTCTGTGTATTTCTTTTTCAGATTTCAACAGCCTGGGTTTTTTTTTAAATCTAAGTAGGAGCTTCTAACTAGTGACATCAACTTCTAACATAGTAACTACTGTACTTGTCTCCAGTTTGTACTGCTCCACTAATGTTGCATGAACTACTAGAGGAAAAGCAGCTTCCAAGGAATAGGAGATTTTAGCTGCCTCTAAATTACTGGAAATGTTGTGCTTATATACCATAATGAAAGGGTACACATACAGGAGATGTTTCAGCAACTGCCATCTGCTGCAATTATAGCAGATATGGCTACACCAGGCGACCAATTTAAGTGAACGGCATTCAAAACACAAAGCCAGACAGTCCATGGGGAATTTCAACTCTTTTCTTCTTTAAGGACTAGTTTTCCCAGACATCCATGTCCCTCTCTGGCATTTCTTTTTGATCTTAGTGAACCTGTTCCGGCTTATGGATGAAATTTAAAACTAAAATCTTAATCACTTGTGGTCACTGAAAATCACAGGGCATTTACAGTAAGAGCAGGGTTCCAGCTCCGGCATCACGGACACATTTCACTGGGAATAGCAGCATTTTGGGGTTCTTGTGGGAGACCCCTTGGGTCAGGGCTCTCTAGGCTGTCTCAGCTCCATGCTACAGCCTTACAGACCCAGCACGGAGGGAAGGGAATCTCAGTCTCCCACCCACCTGCCTGGGAATGATCCACTGACCAGGGGCAATGTGAATTTGACACAATTATTGAAGAAAGGTTATTTCTGTACAAATGTACAGTGCGTGCTCATAGCCACTAACACTTCTAGTTCTGCAGGAATCACTTACAAGGAGCTGACTTATTTGTCCATGAAAGTGTATAGGCATAGAAGAGAAATTTTATGCTAAAGCAACGTTGCCTTATTGTAAGTTGTGAATGAGGAAAAAAAAAGAAAACAAATAAATATATGTTTTGATGCGTGTACATAATTCAGAAATACTTGACAGCATCTTGTTCAAATTTTCAGAAGTGTCTCTGGGTTGGGACCAGATTTAAAGAATTTTTAATCCCCAAAGTGAATTGTTTTTCCAGAATGTTGCGAGGATGTGAACAAAGTGATTTTTATAGCAGTTACTGTCAATAAGAAAAATCTAATGTATATTAGTCCCTTGGGGGAAAAAAGTCATATACTACAAGATTTTGTTACTGCATTTAACAGGTGCAAGGAAGGTGTTTCAATTTTATATAATTCTCCTTCCTTCCTCTCAACTGCAAATATTTTTTCTGATTTTCTCTGCTTGTTCTTGGATTGCAGGATTATATTTTCATTACTGGAATTTCCTGCTTGTATGGTGATGTGCAAGCCAGGATTTTCTTGGCTGTTACCAAACTATTTCATTTCTTGTTGAAGGAGAGCAGAACAAAGAGCAGTTAGAGGCTGGTGTTGGGCTGCTCATTCCTTCACATTACTTCTGTTGTGAATTTGTCCCTCTTCAATAACATGATGTCTGAAGAATGTCAGACTTTTCCTACTTTGAATTATATGGTTTTCTCCTCGTGAGATACATAGAGTCTAGGTAAAACTTAGCCATATCACTTTGCATTTGAGTTTTCTTTTCCTCTTCTGAACCAAAATTAGCTCCAGTAAGATCAAAGGCAACTTTGGTAGCTCAGGAAAAAAGACAGCCCTCCCCTTTTATTTTCTCCCATGTTTATTTTGCTGCCAGTTCTCTTTGAAAATGGTCCCTTTTGCCAAGGCTACAATTTTGCTAAATGAGTTAGTATTAATGCTATGTCTTGTTTATTTGCACAAGTGGAAAATGAAAGATGAGAAATACAGAAGTGAAAAGACAGTAAGAGATGAAAACTACAACAGCATCAAGAAAAATGTGAAGTATAGCTGAGTTATGTACCATACACACTTCAGCCCTTCAGTAGCAGATTGGTCTTTGAAAATCCTCTTGATGGACCTGCTGAGGTGCCAGACCTTCAGGCTCTCTTGACAGCCATCCTTGCAGTCCTTCAGCTCGACTTGGGGGATCTTGAGGAATGAGTTTCACCAACTGCAGTGTTGAAAATGTGCTGTGTCAGGCTGGAGAGGGGTGAATAAGGCCTTGCAGATGCCATCCAGAGCTTTGCGAGAGCAGAACAGGAATCACGTGGCACATGTGCTTCTGTCTCTATTCCTGAGTGGGATGCCGAAGTAGCTGAATTTTCTTCTGAGGGGCTTGTTGCCAACTCCCATTTTATGTGCCTCACTGAGACTCTGAGAGCTACAAAAGCTTGGACCACTTCAGTCAAGTTGTCATCCTTTAGCTGCTGCTAGCTAGGAAATAATAAATTAGATATGGCTAAATATGGGATTCCATGACAACTAAGGACAGGAATCCGTCAGGATCCTTCGTAAGCTTGAAAATATTCTAGTCACTACAGAGGGCTGCAGAAAGAGCTTGAAACTTTTTAAATCCTAAAAGCCTGCCATATGACCAGCACAAACTACATGCTTCCTCCATGTGGTAACCAGCTGAAAATCACAGGATCATACAAAAAAGTACAAGGTGGGGTAGTCCAGCTTCCCTCTCCAGGCAGGAAATTGTTCAGGGCCGTGCTTACTCCAGTTTTGAAAACCCCAGAGATGGAGACAACAGAGTCTCTCTGGGCAACCTGCCACATTCTTTGACCACCCTCATGGTGAGGAATATGTTGTCAGGATTGTTTAATAACTGAAAAATGTATTTCTTAACTAGAAAACTTTTCTGTAAAATGCCTTCTTTGGGATGTGACATTTTCTCAGAAAATGAGAGTCTTTGGAAAAGAGTTTATTTAAAGAGTCTAAAATTGTTTTTAATCCAGTGGAGGTCTCCTAAGTACAAATGTTCAGTGGTTTCACACATCCATTTTCTTCTAGGCATCAAGTTTTCTGGTCATGCTACATCATCTATGATGGAATTCTTGTTGTAGATACATTTTCTGTATTCAGGGAAGAAAGCTGCTTATGATGCCAGAGGATTGGTCCATAGGTGGAAATGGGACTGTAAAAATCACTTTGTAACAAATCTCCTGAGAACTTGTGGCACCACTGTGAATTCAACTTCTTTGGTTGTTGACCTATATGTGAAAGTGTGTATGTGTGTAAATGCACATGTACACATACATGGATGTACATATTCACATCCAAATGCACATCCACATATCCATATGTACATCCATCGTCATCATCATGGCTGGGCTTTGCGAATGTACTAGTGAGGTCACACCTCAAATTCTTTGTTCAGTTTTGGGCCCTTCACTTCAAGAAGGACATTGAGGCATTGGAGCACATCTAGAGAAGGGCAATGGAGCAGGTGAAAGGTCTAGAGAGAATGTCATAGGAGGAGCAGCTGAGGAAGCTGGAAGTGTTTAGCCTGGAGAAAAGGAGGCTCAGGATAGACCTGATCACCCTCTACAACTACCTGAAAGGAAGCCAAGTGGGAGTTGGCTTTTTGTCCCAGACAACTAGTGGCAGAGCAAGAGGAAATTGCCTCAAGCTGTACCAGGGAAAGCTCATGCTGGACATCAGGAAAAATTTCTTCCCTGAAAGGGTAGTTAAGCATTGGAACAGTCTGCCTGGGTAAATGGTGTCACCATCCCTGGAAATGTTAAAGAAATGACTGGACAAGGCACTTAGTTCTATGGTTTAGTTTCCATGGAGGTGTTCAGCCAAAGGTAGGACTCAACGATCTTGGAGGTCTTTTCCAACCTTTATGATTCTATGATTTTATGATAGAAGAGCCACATGATAATTGGAGGCGTGAGTGTGATGACTTTGTGCAAATACATATGGATAATAAAGACATCTCTGGTGTCATGCCAAACTTGGAGGAGTGTGGTGGCATGAGAGATTATAAATTAGAGCTCAGGGATGAAAACAGAATGACACTGGGGTGAAAAGTCTCTTGGTGCTGGGCACTGCCACCTAGGCAACTGCCAACACCTTTTGCCACCACTGTCTTCCATTGGCCCACAGTGCCAGGAGTGTGTTTTGGGATTTGTCTGCTGTGGGCTGAGGAACAGACTAGCCTGAGAAGAAATGTGATTTTCTTTTTTTGTCTAGGTTGTCCTGACTCATTTGACCAACTGGCCCATCTGGGCAGACGCACAAGTAGTAGTGCTGGCAGTGGTGCAGAGAAGTTTGAGGTGGTGGGGACAAAGTCTATATGGGCCAGTCCTGAACACGTATAAATGCACTTTTGGCTCTCCAGTGGTCCTTGAGGAAAAGAGAATAGTATCCTGCACAGTGGTCTGGGGAGAGCAGTGTTGTGCTGGAAGGATGGATATGGTGGCCCTTAGTGCCTTGGTCTAGTAACCATGGTGGGGTTGGATCAAGGGTTGGACTTGATGATATCAGAGATTCCTTCCAACCCAGCTGATTCTATGATTCTATGATTCTATGTAGGTGTGCTTCCATACTTTCTTCTCTTGCTTGTGCAGGATCTGCTTTGAGCTCCCTGATCACCATCCTGAAACTACAATTTATTCTGTACTGAAGAACAATAAAAACATCACAATTTCCCAAGAAGACTCATGGCAATTGTATGTCCACCTGATAAACAAAAGTGTATACATAATTTCCCTACATGTCTTTTCATTATTTCAGCCAGAAAGCATGTGTCAGAAGTGGATGCTAGCCTTAACCCACTGTCTGCCTATAACTTGACTCAAACGCTCCTTAAGTTTTGCAAAAGGGAAACAAGGTCTGATTTATCATCAGTTGAAAGCTCAGTTGGGAGTAAAACAAATTAAATTTAGTGAGGACTGCTTTAATTCTTATCATTACTGTCTGCTCACTGTCTTAAAAACGTTTTACTAACCCACTTAAAATGCTTAGATTAATTGTCTTTATCCTTTTCATCCAGGCAAATCCTTTTATAAGGCTAATGAAACTGCATCCCTTGTTCTAAATACATTCATGACTTTATGTCATATGACATCCAGCCCTACAATATCATAGAAGTCCACAGAAGGTAAGTTGATGTTAATTTATTTTAGTGATGGTATTGGATTATTCTGATATACTGAAATGTTAAAAAAAGGTCCTCCCCTGTGCCTAAAAGGATAGACAATAATTTTCTATAAAACTTGTCACTGACAACAGGAATTAGTGTCAGAAATAGCTCTGTCAGAAAAGTGGCTGTAGTTTAGTTTCTGTGGTTGAACATCATAATCCAAAGGCAAAATTCTTGTTTCTAATGGGAATTAAAGCTGTGTAACTAGGAGCACCAGGTGGTCCCTATCGGCAGAATCTGGACTATTGTTTTTTAGATTTATGTAGAATTTCATGCCTATCCCGAATGTTGACTGCTAGTAATTTCTTCTGCTATTGTTGCTTAAGGTCATCTATAAATGCAAAATGTTTCTCAGTGGGTACTTGACAGCAGTAACCTAGATAAATATTTTCATTTGCATAAACATTGTCTTAATAATTCAGAAACTGTAGTAAACAGTCTTAAATCCCAGAAGTGAGCTAGACATTGCAAGAATCACATTGTTTTTTGAAAAAGATTGATGTTCCGTGTTATTTCATTGGTCCCAGTCCAACACAAGAGGGTGGACTGATGAAAGAGATGCTTAACACATCCAGGGTTTGTGCTGCTTTCTTTTTTCTAACTGTGCTCATAGCTGAATTTCTGTTTGTTTTTCAAATTTTTATGTACCCTTACGCAATAAAAGATAATCTAACTGGACAGGCACAAAGAGTGGAGACAAAATGGCTTTTAAAAACAAATTCAAAACCAAGAAACCTCTCCATAACTTTCACAAAGTACAAAAAAGAAGTGGAGTTAATTTCTGCCTACAGAGAGCATAAACATTGGTATTTCATTGGAGCTCAGTAAGATTGCATGTGAGTAACCGCAATCCTCTGGACTTCATTGTATGTGCTCTTTATGGAGCAAATGCACTCCTACAGGTCCTGTTGGACTCAGGCTCTTCACCCATGCAATGGTGCATCATAGGTCTATGCCAAAACCGACCAGGCTCCAAGCATTTCAGACAGGCTAAAGCTAACAAAAAGTACACTAAATATGGGCTGTGGGTTGTTTGCATTTGTTAACCGTAACTCACATCTTGTAAGATCAAATAAGAAAGAGACCCTTTCTGTACACAGACACTTCGTCTCCAAGGATTTAGCTTTGTTTCAAAAAAGCGCATGTATGTGAACAGATCCAGAGAGGTCTTAGGTCACCTCCAAGGCAATCCCTGCTTGTTGTTTATGTGACATGAGCTGAGCACTGCTCTTCACAGCTGGACACGGCTGCCTCTGGCTCACCGTCCAGCCTGAAGCCTTGCAGATAATGAGTTTTAAGTGGAATAGATATGGCTGAATATGTCTCTAGTACAGGTTCACTGACATGTTGTCTCACAGGGTGAAGACCAGCCTGAGAAAGAATGAAATAAATGTGAGGAGGTGAATATCCCTTACTCAGAATACTGGTGTTCAGTTAGAAGAGAAATCCAGCATCCAGCCATTGATTGCCATTGCCTCTGAATGGATATTCCAGACCTTATGCTCTGTGTACTTTTTGCAGCCACAGCATGTGTGCTGAAGCAAAGCCCTCCAAGCAATTGCATTGTTGCTGTGATCTGTTTATACTGAATCTCAACAACTAATCCTTCTAATCCTCAAACAATTGTTTTAGACAATACTGTAGCTGCTCAGAATTAGTTGACAGTGTTTGTGTAGTTCACACTTCATTTAAATAATCAGTTTTATTATGAGTCTCTCATATGATCAAGTGACTCCATATGAACGCATTACAAATTCACTCCAAGAATGGGACATGCACACATATATGTAGCCATCTGTGCATGTGTCTGTTTCACATGTTTGCATTATAATTTAGAACTGATCAGTGATGTTTGGTGTTCAGCTTGGGGCACTTGAAAGATAGTTTCTTTTCACCCAACAAAACCCAAGACCTTCAATAAGGGGCTCAGATTTTGCATCTGGATCCACTAGTAATTTCTGAAAAAATCATGGCAGATTTCCTTACATTTGGGGATTCTTCTGTGTTTTGTCACAGGACACAAACTGGGATAAATCAGGGATCTTCAGAAGTTAGAGGTGTCTTGGCTCTTCATACTGGAGGAATGTTCATTAGCTGGTATCTATCAGTTGTGATGTCCAGATGACCATTTTGTAGGTACATGTTTTACAAGCAGAAAGATGAAACTCATTTTCTCCTTTTTTTGCTTTCTTAAGTCCGTAAGATTAGGTGGATGACTACTGACCTAAATATCCCACAGTACCTTTTGAAGGAGGTGCTTCTCTATGCTTCGTTTCTTCTCCCTGTGTATGAGTGTGGCAGTTCCTGTCATTGACTGCAGAAATTCCTTCCAATTATGATTTCACTGATTTGAAACTGAAGCTTGTGAATTAGCTTCCAAACTTGTACTCAGGCATGATCATGTAGCTTCCCCCAAAGGTGCCAGACTTTCAGATTTCTCAGTTTCAACCAGGTTTTACCCACCGACCAAAGAGTTCAGACAAAGTAATTGTGGTTTATTCTGAGTATTCAGTGATTATTGCAGGATTTGCAGAGATTGACTCTCCAGGTACTATAAGCTTATGTATATATTAAATGCTAGTAAATAGCTGAAATGGCATGATGACCTTTAACCCTGTTTTTGACACTGTCTTGCAGCTAGTGATGGAGCTCAGGCCCAGTTGCAAAATTCTGCACAACTTTGTGATGACGACACTGCCAAGTAAACTTCAAGGGGTATAATCCATCTTTCACAGAGTAATTTCCATTAAATTCAATTTCCTGGGTCATCATATTGTAAAGAAAGAGGAATCTACTTATTCACAATTGCTTTGAAGACTCTGAGTGCAGATGCAGTGAATTACAGTCATTTGATTGCTGAAGCTCAGCAGATAGAGAAGGACTTTAATCACCCTTAAAAAATATTTTACTGAGTTTTATTTTGTATGATACTCCTTCCAGGTATCTGACATACTGTACAATGTAAATCAGTAAAATAAACACCTAATAAAATTAATATTTAAACAGAATTAGCCTAAATGGGCTGAGAAAATCTATAATTAAGTACAGAAAATGAACAAAGAAACGATGACTTCTTTCAAAAACAGGGGCAGGGATTAAGACCTAGGAAGGTCCTGCATTGAATTTTTACAGGTTAAGTAATACTCTCTTGTTCTGTCTAGATCTAAGTGTCCATGCTTAGTGAGCAGCCAGGACAATATAATCAGTTCTCTGTGGCTGAAAGGCAATCTAAGCAAAGAGCAATATTTTCTTGCCCATCATCTATTTGCACATCAGCAGCTGTACTGCATCCTCTGTCCACGTCTCTGTGCAAGGTGAGACAACAATCTCTAGCTCCAGCCCTTCTGGCTTTTCCACAAGCAAACTAGGGAGTGGAAACAGAAGCTGCCTAGGGCTGCCCCACACCAAAGTGGAGGAGGCTGCTGCTCTGTGCTTTCATTTCTCAAGGATCTCCTCAAGTTCGACTGGACATGTGCACAAGAAAAGGCAGCTAGTTATTTTTAGGTTATTTTCTCTGTCCTGTGTCTGTAGCACACTTTATATCCCTGTCTTACCAGACAAAGTGCAACAAGGCAGGTTTGGAAGACAGCATCCTGAACTGTAGAAATTCATTTGGGAATGGTAAAACGTTTTTCAGCCTGAGGCTGTTCTGTTGTGCTATTTCAGAGACGACCTGGTGCCTTATATTCCCAGTATTGGTTATCTGTTGGTGTCAAGCAAATATTCAGAAAGGCCTCTTGGGTCCACTGTCTTTCTAACATACTGCATGTTCCACTCAAGCAATCAATAGCCTGCTGAAACTGCTTCTTTTGGCCATTTATTGCACAGCTCGTGACCCAAACACTTAAATACTGATTCAGAAACATCACAGATAAACTGTCATGTCACTTAGGGAGGGAAAATTTGTCAGGCTTTCTTGGGGTTATTTGTCAAGTGGAATTATCTATCAGGCTTTCTAGAATCACTCAGATTAATATTTGTAGTGGAGAAAGGAAAAAGGGAGTTAATTTATGGCAGTAAAGAATCACTTGTGAAGGGGCATTGCTGTTCTGCACACTGATATTGCCTATCTGTTCCAAAAGAAATGCTAACTGCAGTCAAAATATTTGTATGCTTACTGAAATGTATGAATATTTATTAAGACTGAATTATGTCACAGTTCTCATTTCTACACTGTCAATATACTTCTGCAATTAAAACGATTTCAGACAACCAACACTGCTGATCCAAATTCCAAACTGCGCTGTTATGCCAAGTGCAAAATGATGGAGAAATGTTACCTTGAAGGTACCAAAAGGCCATTGCAAAAGGAAGTCACTGACTCACCTCAAAAATTTTCTTTGCTGCTTTGCTCACACAAGAGGCAACTTAACCACGGACTGAAGACATGCTGCCTCCAGTGCTTGGCAACACCATAGGCCCTTTTTACATTAGGATGAAAGAGGTTTAAGTAATTTATTAAGAAAAAAACTCATTAATAGACAGAGCTTTTGGCTTGCATAGGATATGAAGTCACACCAAAGCCTCTTCTCTTCCTGGTGAGGAGCAGGAACCTATGGTCTCCAGCACTGAAATTCACGGCTACTGGTGTCAGTCTGTTATTCTGGTCCAGGTGTTTTTTTCTGCCCATAAATGCCACCTTGGAGCTTCCTTTCTCTTTGAAACTGGGGCATGTGGATGATGATGAGACACCCTTTAGTGAGCTCATCTGCAGCCAGCTGTGTTGGTGATTACCACTTAGCCTGTGAAGGTTACTCAGCCCTGTGCTTTGAATACACTCTGTCCTGAATCCTTGCTTGACAAAATCTCCCAGGGAACAGTAGGAAACCTCTTTATCTGAAAGAGGTTTCTGGGATCAAGCCACTAATAAATTATGTTTATTGCTTTGCAGTCATATAAAGCTTGTCTAATCATTGTAAAAATAAGAGTTAAGACTGATGGTAAGAAAGAATAAGATAATAAATTATCATTGTAGTATATAAAAAAAGGGCCAAGCTTTCAGATTTCCATTGCGAAACTGCTCTTTTTATGCCAGTGTTTTCACAGTGGATCAGCCTGAAACTTGGCTCTGAATAGTAAAGTGTGCCCCTTTGAGCTAATGAGCCTCTAGTCTGTATGGTTGTTTGTTAAACTTGGTGAACAGGGAAGCCTAAAGCCTTAATTAAGGTCCTTGTGATATTAAGAGGCACATAACAAAGCAACAAATCAATTTGCAAAAGTGAAGACCAAAATGCAATGGGAAGCATTAAAACAGTTGTGTACGTTCCTATGGATTTCTGTAAAACTCAGAAGAAATGCTTTGAAAAAGCAGGGAAAGGAGAAAGTAATTTCTTTTAGTTTTGTTTGCAGAGTCTCAGACTAATTGTTCCATGTAAGCAGTTCATTTGATAGAGGAGGAAGTTAGGTCTATTAAGTTGCCCAACAACTTCAGTGTTGAATTTATTGCAATGTTTTCTTTTAAAACAGATCTGCAGGTTTCATATAAAATACTTCCAGATTTGAGGTTGTTACTTTCCAAACCATCCAAAACTTAGCTGCTTTGTTACATATTTAAAATTCAGCTGGGTTTTGTTGAAAAGTTTATGAGATCTTCTGTTCTGTAAATAATGCTGAGCATCTGAGTGAGAACTGGGGTTTCTGACTTGGCTAAAAGTTACATCTATCGCAGACAATAGAGAACTACGAACTATGCCATAAAAAACTGATGAGTCTCTCACAGCAAAGGTTTTCCTCATTTCTGACCTTTCTCTCACTGAGTCAGACACAGTATTTGCCAAACAGGGCTTAGTTCAGGTCAAACAAAGCCACCATTAGCTTTGAGAGAACTGTCAAAGTCCAAATTTCCAATACAGAGGCTGTTCTCTACCTGATGACCTGTATTCCCTAAAAAATCATATATTATTTCTCCATTTCTCCACTTGAAAAATAACCATAGGTATAAACATTCTGGGTTCTTTGACTGCCTGGGAATTTAGATCTTTGAGGAAGTTAATGGGATTACCTGAGTGAGGAGGGACTTATCCACGTGAGAAGAGGTTTAGGAGGGCTATCCTTTACTCGTCAATGACGATCTGCATGTGCGTCAGAAACAATTCAGTTTGCATTGCTCCTTCTCATCCACTCTACACTGTTAGACTTTAACAGGCTATTCTCAGAGAAATGGAGTACCTAAATGGCAATGATCATATATTGCTTTGTCAGGGTGCCGGTGTAGTGTCAGTCCTGGAATCCCACTAAGCAGAAACAGTTGTCCTGTTTTTTGTCCCTGGACATCTGTTTACACTGTGTCTACAGCTGTAGATCTGGCACCCACAGCAACTTCTTGGGCTAAAACTTATACTTTATATTTTAATATTTTTAAAAGTAAACCTTTCTATGAAAGAACTCTAAAAATGGAAATGTGGAGTTTTCCTTGAGAGTCAACATGAAATGTCTTAGAAAAGAAAGGCTGTATCTGTTAATTATGTTTCGTGAAAGCAAAGCAAGAATGAATCAGAACTTAGCTGGGTCTAGGTATTCCCATATCAAGTGAACTCCTTATGCATTGATGTTAAAAAGCAAAACAGAGGAGTGTCTATGATTTTGTGTCTGAAAATAGAGCAATTATTCTCTGTAGTACAAGCATGGCCATGCATTTTGCTGCCAACATGCCTTTTGAAAATCTGAAGGGCTAGAGTACTACTATGTAAAAGCAAATATTAGTGTTTTAGATAGATGGATCTATCTATTTCACAAGTTTCTGGTATGCAAATATTTGTGTTAAATGGGATTTTAATATTTTAATATTTTCATAAATTTTTTTTTTTCACCATAATGTTGCATGAACCAACTCTTCTGGTAGTACTAGATAAATGTAAACTAGCACAAAGCCCAAGTCACAAGCTAGAAATAACAGACACTTGGATTTCACCATGGGAACCCATGTTTCTGCGCATCTCAGGGTGATGCTGGTCAAATGTTAAAGGCAGAGAGCAACCCAGCCCACTAAGAACCTCAACCATAGTTCAGAGGCAAGCTGGAAATTCCATTCTGCTCTGAATATTGCTCCTACCCATCTTCTGAGAGGGGACAATTCACTGCTTGAGGCCTAGACTAAGCCAGGCTCCTCACAGGGAGACTGGCACTGAATTCTCTTAGAGTTTACTCAAATTACTAGTGGATACCAATGTTACTAACTGGTCAACATTACTAATGCTGAAGGGTACAGGGATGCAAACAGGTATTTGACTGAACGGTGGAAGTAGAGGAATTTAAACTTCCAACATCCTCCAGATTTGTATCTTGGCTACAATCCATCCTCTGAGTAGACAAAGAGATGAATTATCTGCGTGTCAATCCTGTCTCCCTCTGTTATACCATTAGATACCACTGCTGTTGGCAGTGCAGGCAACCTAAGCACAGACTGTGAGACAGTAAACAAGGGAAAAAGGTGTGGAGAATGACTAATACAGCATTGTTGCATTGAATGATCCAATTGCCATGGTTTCCCATGTAAGACGAGACTGCACCATACCAGGAGGAGGCAAAGGGAAGGAAATAGTGAGGGGTTGGCAAGAATCTCCTCTTAAAGCAGTGCTTTGTGCAGAGTTGTATAATTTGTTTCTTTAAAGAGTGATGTCTCTTTGATAGCTGTCTGGGAGAGGAGGAGTGTACTGAGATTGGGCTACCTGAACTGTGAGTAAAGCCCTGCAGCTGGACACCTATCTTGAGCTGGGGACCATCACTGCTGCTTCATCAGTACCTGCAACTATGACCCAGATGGGCATCTGGTGCCAGCGCCACACAGTGTGATCCTTGCCTCATCTGAAGCCATTTCTGTAATATTTTGTTTAATCATCTTCCAGGAGCTGCTTTAAAACTGTTTCAGAAAATGAAAGTAAACACCCCTTTGGAATGAGTGGGTTCATTCTCATGGATTTTGGGGAACACAGGCAGGAAGAGAAGGAACTGGCTGCAGTGCCACTGGCCAGGCGCTGGACTTGTGTCAGCCCAGCCCTGCTGTGTGGCCCTTCTGCACTGATTTGCAATAGCTTACCATTCTAACAGCCAGTCCAAAAGCTCCAGTTTCACTAAAAAACTGCTACAGAATTTTAGCTCTTTTTTGGTTAAAACTGAGCACATTGATTTCTACTGCATCGCTCCATTTTTATTTTTTAATTTTTTTAAAAGAAGATATAATGCAGACACATTATTCTACAACCTACATTATAACTGTCTCTGTTTTGGCATACAGTTTGATTTATATGTTATCTTTTCCCATCTGTAAAGTATGTGGTTTGCCTTACACACACATTCATACTGGAGAAAACACAAGGATGAGATATGGTTTAGTGAGGCAGGATGGCAAGGCAGAGTAAACATAAAAAAAAAAAGGAAACGACTTAGCAGAATAAAAGTGAGGGTTTTTTTCCTTTGGTGACAATAAAAGGTTTTGACATATGGCCTCTATCCATGGGAACAAATATACTCAGCCTGAAAAATCCCAGAGAGGTCTGTGTGACCAATTTCAAGTCAGATGAAAAAAAAGGTCTTCCAGAAAATAAGCAAATGAGCTGTTTTCAGTGCAACAAATGCCTACATTACTAACATGAATTGTGAAATCACTGGCTGTGACTAATCAGAATTCATTAAAAATAAATCTTGGCCCAGCAGTTTTAATAAACAGAACGAGCAATAAAGGCAGCAATGATTCACTTTTTCTCAGGCAGAAAACTGTCTGATGTTGCGTATTTCACTCAGTCAAAGGATTTCTGCTGAAAAAAATTGATTCTGGCATCCAATGAAAAAATTCGGGTCCCACCTTTCTGGAGGCAAAGAGAAGATGGGAGACAGCAGCTTTGTTAACCCTCCAGAGTCTTTAAAATTTAACTTTTTCTAGAATTTAATTTGGCATTAAGACTTCGGGGGGGGGGGGAAATCAAAGCTGCATTTTCTCTTCTGCCCACTGAGGAAACACAGGTGTAAAAAGAGGGCTTTGCTCACTCTCATTAGGAACACTTCCAACAAGAACAACTCTACCTGGAGGCTGATGGACTGTTTACCTGGAACCAAGTGTTATCTTGGCTAGAGAGCTCACCACAGAGACAAAAAGCAAAGTAGTTTTGGAAACACAGGTACTGTAACAGAATTTTATATATATATGCATCTCACAGGGACAAGGAAGGAACGGATTAATGACCTGGCTGGGAAATAAGATCTGCATTTGACTCTGCTCCATCACATGTGGAGGCTAAGAAAAGTCAATGAAAAAGACATAAAAGTTACCGACACTGTGCATTTTAGAGATGAGAGCACAAAGGTGCTCATGCTGCCCCAGAGTCTGGTTGCTGACGTGCTTAAACTTCCATCTGGGTTGGAGTGGCACAGCCTGGACACTTGCAATAGTGCTACAGGTCTAATCTGGCACCAAAACCAAAAATCCAATCAAAGCTTGCTTCTTTTTGGCTGAGGAAAAAGGGAGCAGGTGGCACATAGGCAGAGCCTGTGTGAAATAGTCATATGCTTCCTCTGCATTTTCATGGTTATTTAAATTTTTTCCCTCATATAACAGCAACAGCAAATGGACAAAATCAGTCCCAGAACATGGTAACATGTCTTGATGCTATTTATGGCACACACAATGCAAAACAAATACGTCATCTACTAATGCTGGCACTTCTCTAGCACTGGGACACAGAGAGCAGTGCAAGTGGGTGGACCTCGCTGGTATGACAGAACTTCAGCTACAGAAACACTGTCCAGAAAGCAGTAAGTGAAAATAGGAATTAATATGGTCAGGAATATTCTGTCCCTCCCTGTCATCCCTCCTTCCTTCTCTGCTGCCTTCCTTCCCCATTGCTGTCTGCACACAGTCCCAAGTCTGGCTGCACCCCTGAGGAGCGGTAATTCCTACTAGAGCTCTTCTGTGCAGATATTTCATAGCTCAGGAAAACAGTTCTTGAATTATGACAGCAAACATTTATCAATAAAAACATTAACAACAGCAAACTCCCCCACTAAACTAAGCATATAGAACAAGCTGAATATTGGCATGGCAAAAGCAACTGCTCTAAGCCAAGATCATGCAAATTCCAGTCTGCTTGTATCAGGCAATTTCCACGTTTGGGTAGGGCTAATGCCAATTTCACTGGGCAGTCAAAGAGACAAAGGTGTAGTTACCCTGGTCTGAAGCCCAGTCGAGTGGGTGGAAAGTCATACATTGGTTTCAATGTGCTTTGCAACATATCTGTAAGTGGGGAGGAGCAGCATACTCTGTGAAGTACTCTGTAGACCTACCACAGTGTAGTGATCTTGGATTTTGGGAAAATATCTCTTCTAAATCAAAATACTTGCTGTGCAAGTGCACACTCAGAGTGTATGTGCGAGAGGTGATGCCTGTAGGATATTGGTCATTTATACCCTAAGATAAATGGTTTTAATAAAATAACAATGTTTACTTTTCCTTTGCTGCAGCAGAACAGAGAGCACCTTCATGAAAGGTCATTGAGGTTAAATAAACTATACTTAATCAAATACCTTACAGTTAAAACCCGGAGCTGCTCCTGCACGTGAGATTGGTATTCTCCTGGGTGTAATGTCTCGTGCAGCTTATTTCTTTGCACCTTGTATCTCTAATTAAAAAAAGGCCAGTAAATAAAAGGTTCATGTAAAACTGGCACATGTCAACAGATGTGTTAAAGGGTTTGTATATTCTGATGATCTTTCACCACTGGGGTTTCTCACATACGAGTCAGGCCAGAACCAATCCTACAAGCCACCCACACATGTCCAGAAGGGTACATTACACACCTGTTTTCAGGACTTCTCTTTTGAAACTTAAATTTTTTACTATTTTCATTCATTTTCTCATAAGTGGCAACATGATGAGTAATAAATGAGGTTATGTCTTATAGATTTGATAGCAGCAGCATGCTGCAATGATTTCTACCCTTTAAGCTAGCCAGAGCATTGTGGGGTTTTTGCCTGCAGTCCCTTGTACAGCCTACTCCCTAGAATGTTCCCTCTCATTTTAATTTGATAAACATGCCTGTTTACCCCTTTTGTAGGCCTTAGATGAAGGACAGTCCCAGTGAATCAAAATTGAGGAAGACTGTGGGGAGAGGAGAGAGGCACTGCTGTGTTTTTCCACACAGCCTGTTATGTTAACAAGCACTACCCCACAATGTTTGCTGACAGATGTTCAAGGCTTGGAAAAAAAATCTGCTTTCAGCTGATGGCTCCACCACCACTTTTGAAATAAGTGTTAGTTCCAGGCTTCTGATTTCATGAGGGTAGAGAAGAGGCAGGAGGAAAACAGATGAACTGGGTAAAAAGGGGTAAGAACAAAATGGGAAAATAAAAACTTGGTGTTGACAGAGCTGACAAACGTAATATGTCCTGGGCAGGAGGGAAGTAAAAAAAATGGAGATGGATGTGAAAGAGCTGGAGCAGTGACCTTCAAAGAGCTGTGTGTGTCTCTGAAACTAAACCACCGTGGAAGTCCAAACTTCCCACCAGATTTTGGACACTGGGTATTTAGTTACCGTTTATGTGCCCTAACACTGCCTACGAGGAGCTTGGGGTGGATATCGCTTCTCAGGGCATTGAGAGGGCATCTCTGAGGCATGGACCATGCTGGGGGAGAATGGCAACCTGTGCTTTTGGGGAGCCTGAACAACAGTTTGAATGCAAATAGAAGTGTCTGAGGAGTCTGGGTGACACCAGCAGAAGGTCACCCATTAGGTGATCCAGTTTACCAGTCTTGACTGTGGCCTGGGGCATGATCCTGCCCTGGACAACAGAAATTCAGCATGCAAGGCCAAGATCATCATGGATGAACTTGTTGGCACATGGCAAAATCACCAAGCTGTCTGAGTCTTGCCATGCCAGTAATCAGTTTGAACATGAGACGCTGTGTGGACTAGGGATGTCAGCAGACTTCAGTTGCTTCTAAATTCCTGGCCCTCAGTTAGGATTGGTTTTGCATCAGGCGTAGCCTGGATTTTCTCTAAGGCTACTAAACCTTTTCCAGCTATAGCCTGAGCAACTGGAGTGTTGAGGGGAGGATTAATCTCAAGCAATGAGACTTCATGTAGTTGACAGTTTGTTTGGGTTTGGGTTTTTTATTAGGATGACAGAGGTATGAGTGTAGGAACTAGAAATCCTGGAAGTGTATCCATTTCAACACACTGCTTTTTGGAAGGGTTTTCTCAGCTCATGGACAGACTATAACAACACAAGAATAATCCTTTTCTGTCTTTGCTTCCTTCTTCCCCTATCCCAAGCAGGCAGGAGTGATTGGAAGGACTATTCACAGTCTTTCTCAAAATTTCCCGTACCTTGCCTTCTTCCCTCTCATTTTGCCAGCTCAGGTATCTATTAAAAGGTAAAAATGCTTATTTAATCTGAGGATAAAAGTAAACTAGCTGTGCTATCACTTTGCACATATCCCTATCTTCTCTGGCAGCGTGGGAGTGCTTGTTTACTCACTGTGCATGTTGCAGTGGTTTGTATGTCTACTTAAAAAAAAAAAAAATGAATCTAAGCATTAAGAATATACCACCAAGTAGCATTCCCTTTTGTAAAGCTGCATCCATATCCCAAAATGTCGCACGAGAAGCAGATTGCTGAAGATGTGAACTTCAATATATGAACTTCAATACAAAACTAACAAGCAATGTTAGTTTTCATCTCTAATAACCCTTGATATTACCTGTTTAAATGTAGTTTCTACACCCTTATTCTGGAAGACTGATTAATTCAATAAAACTTAGCAACATCTGGAAGAGTTTTTTCTATGTACAACACTTTTTACAAATAATGTAGCAGGCAGACAAAGTTTAAATGTTTTCCTTTTCTACTGATGGATCATCTGGCCATTTGGATAGATTGAACTAATGGGAATTCCAGTAGCCTGAGCCCTGTATGCCGGAGAGAAAGACAGCACCAGGTAAAGTAAAGAAGCGTATCGTGTGTGTGCATACATCCCTCCTTCCACACATAAATCCAGTTCTAGACAAGAGGGAAAAATTCTAGACAAGGAACTATTCATCCCATTGTCTCTGTGGCTGTGGAGGTAGTTGTGATGAATGGTGCCAGAAAATATTTTGAGTTTTCTGGAGGCAGTTTGGCCCTACCTTTTTTTAATTGAATCTTTAGCACTTTATTAAGGGGGACAATGTTTTCCCAGAGTGAACTGGAAAAAGAATATCTCTAAGTGGAAAAACTAAGTACAGTTTCCATGATTTATGCCATTTACTCTGCAAACATAATATTCAGAGCAGAAATTTGGCAGGTGTTAATCAGTATATTTTTCTTTGCACCAGTAGAGCGGCTTCAGCTTATACCAGCTGAGAATCTGGCTCTGTATATTAAATACAAAAGTGGGTCTGGATTCCTGATCTTTTGTAGTAGACACACAAAACTGTTCATTATTGAGCTGTGGGCTTGAAAAGTAATCTCATTTTTCAGTATTGGCAGCAGGCTGGAGAAATGGGGACATGGTGTGCTGAGCTCCTGGGTAGAAGAAATGTTTCTTTCAAACCATAACAACCTTTTTAGCTATCTGAAGGAATATGTTCAAACTTCCTTGGCAAGCAAAGGTGGGACACTAGCCAGTTACTACATGAAGGCTTTGAAGATGGAAGGGAATAATAAAAGGAGGGAAAAAATTAAAGAGGAAAATCTTTTTGTTCCCAGATGGGTAGCTAGGTGTAACCATTCTTCCCTCTGCTTTGGAATCAGACTACAACTTGGCCTAATACATCAAAATCAATAATTTTTCTTTTGACAGTTCCTTACCTCAGATGTTGTGTCTGGTTTTTACAGGACTGCAAGGTTTTAAAACAGGTCCAGTTAGTTTCTGAGAGTGCCTTCAGGTGGTATTTCTGATCTGTAAAAGGTTCTGGACCAAGTTCTTTCAAAAATGGTGCCCACTGTAGTAGGTAAATCAACTGAAACCCTGCATGATATTTCTTACTTAATGTGGAAAAGAGACAGGACATAATTTTGAGGAAGAAATAGGAGATTCCTGGGGGAAAACAGGAGCATTGTTTTGGTAGAAATGATGCAGATATACATGTGTATTAGTAATAGAAACTGGCATTTGCAAAAAATTACTGTCAGAAAAAAAAAATATTGAAAGCTAGGTAGAAGCTGAAGGGAAACTGGGGAGCTATGGAGGTACATGCACACTATTTGTTTTTTCTGATCCTTAAACAAGCTTCGTTTAATCAAGATGATTACTCAGGATATGTTCAAAGGAGTGAAACATGAAAAAAAGATTCTCATAATGTGAAGCTCCTGTGAGTTTTAAGGTCACAAAAAATGAGCTTTATATAACAAATTTTTGGGGAAAGGATGTGAAACTGAATGGGTTTGGTTTGAATGTCAAAGTCTGGTGTCCACTGACTGTGCTTAGATGTTGCAATTGCTTGTTTTGGAAGGAATATGCTTTTGTGTATACAGAGCACACTATTTTAAAGATTAGATCTCTCTTTAATAAGTAATATTTTGTTACTCCGGAGTTTTATTATATCAGACTGATCTTTAAATGAAGTTTTCTGTTATAAGAGTTTGAGCTAAACTCCTAAATAGCTCTGTTATGTCCAGTGACCTCATTCTTATCAGGTTTTACAGGTCAGTGGTGAATTAAGCAGCCAGCTTCCTGCTAATTAATCCTATTTAGTTAAAGAACTGTTAGACTGAATTATCTTATCTCTGTTAAAAGGAAGTTTTTACAGGATTGGCACCAGATTACTCTTATGAATGACAACCCTTTGCAACTTTGACATACAGTACATGAGCAGAAAGGTAGAAGAGCAAAAAAAGAGGTCAGCATGCAAATGCCATCTTGTTCTTCAGTGTTTCCCCATGACATGAATGATCAGAGGTATTACAGCACCCCAATGGTTTTGAAATTATATTTCCCCCAAATCTTCCTGTCCTGCAAGGCATTGTGTTTTGGTATGCCAGAGATCAGGTGTCTTGTCAGAAACCCAAGTCCCCAGTTGGTGTGACTGCAGATGGGAGAGGCAGACAAAGCCAATGATGTATTTGTGTACATGGTCCTTTATTTACTTCAGCACAGCAGAGACCTGCAGAACTGAAACCCACTGCGTGGCAGGAAGTCTCTATCAAAATGGCTGATACTCAGGTTGCACAACTTGCTATAATTGTGAGGCCCCAGAGAGACCTTTCCTATGTCAAGTTTTGAAATCAATGGGTTACGTTAAATGAAATGGAAGGTAAGCCCTTGTGGAAAATACATGAGGGCATTCAATAAGTATGAACTAGGTAGCAGAAATGTATTTGGTGGTTCTAGTTCATGTTGGGTGAGCTATACATGCACTAATAGGTTTATAGGTGCTCTTCTTTTATTATTTTTCCCTTTTATTTTGCCTTTAATTGCTCACCATCATTATGCCTTTCAGTGCTTTATTGTTTGGTCTGGATGAAGTGGACAGTCTGTGACAGGCGGTTCACCTTGCCAACAGGCATATCCTGGGAGCAGGGCAGAGACGCTGAGAAAGAAGGAGTGTTTATAAATGACCTTATTTTTATTGATCTTTATGTATCACATGGAATTGGCGGAACTACGTCTATGAAAAATACACAATTAATCGGACAGCTGTTGGCATAGAGGAACAAGATTAGCTGTTCTAGGGACTGTTGAACAATGGATGTATTTTTGCCTGAGCTGCTTGAAATAACCCACACATGTGGATGCTATGTCACCCATCCAGCGTGCTTTTCTGGCTAGAGCTGCCAGTGCCCTGACACCAGCAGTGTCTGGACACCTCAGCTACAGTACCTGGCTTTGAAAAAAGTTGGGCAGATGTCACTTCCAGGATGCTGGCTGGAACAGGCAGGGGCTGTAAAGATATGTGTTCACTCTGCTCAGGGTGAGGAGGAACAGGGTTGGGGGAGGCCCATAAAAACTAAACAATTAGAAGTCAAATCATCTACACAGAAAGATTATGAAATCCTGTGTCCTCTCCTAAGAGCACTGATGTACTTTTTGTCTGTTGGATGCTAACAACAAACCCAACCACTTATGGTTTTTCCCTCTTCTTAGAATCATAATAGCAAATCCTTGGTGGATATTTCAGGTGTAATTGCCAGATGTTTAGTGGTGACTGTTGCATATGTATTATTCAAGGTGAGGAGGAAGTTTAGTTTTAACACTCTGGACATCTCAGAAGACAAAAGAAGACTACTTAGCTAGCAAGAGGAAAAGAAGTGGCAATTATTAAGTAAAAAGGACCAATTGAGGACATCAGCTCCACTAAAAACTGTTTTTAACAGCTAAACATTCCTCATTTCCCCTCTAAAGGATCACTGCTGCTAAAGAGTTACCATGGGCTCAAAAGCATCAGGCCCAGGCCTTAGGTAGGTATAATTAAAAACAAAAGGTAATTAATAGCTCTTTACCTGGGTTGACAGAAGGCTGACAATAACGTAGCAACTCTTTTAATATGTTAAGAAAAGCTACTGATATCTGGATGCAAAATGACACATTAAATTACATGTTTTGTGATAAATTGTTAATGTATTTTAAAGTGTCCAAATCTTTTCAATAGCACAAGAGATATGTGAAGTAAATCTCCTGCACTAAATTTACATTGAAAGACTACAGAAAGTTCCATTTCTTTATGTAGCAATTAAAACACATACACCAGAAAAAGAGGTGAGGAATAAGAGAGTCTTGGGATATATGAACAGCTTTGGCTACTGGATGACTGTTCTTTGTCTGGCCTGTGTCTAAGAGTTGCAAACGTTTTCCTCATTAGTGGATACAGAAGGTTTATGAACTGCACTTAAATGTAGGGCATTTGCTCAGCAATAAAAAGGAAGGATCTAAAAATGCTTACATTCAAAAAATGCATTTTTGCAAAAATAAATAAACCATCAGGAAATCTGATTTTTGAAATTTCATCAGCATCTTTTCTGTGTGACTGGAGTCACTTATTTCTGCCTTTGAGGACCATGTGTGTGCTATGCTGCATTATATGATACAGCCTAACATGTGCATAATACAATTAATTTGAGCTAAGCTGAGCTAAGTATACCCAAGTACACTACTGGCTTTCATCACGTGCAGTTAAAGCACTGACCTATTCAGTTCTAAAACGAGTGTCTGGGTGTTTTTTCATGCTTCTGTATCCTAAGCTGATCTGTGAAAAGTAAAGGAGTCAGATCTGTACTGTGTGTCTCCCTGCAACAGAGACTTACTGAACAGCCTATTCTGGAACTCAAGTACTTCCAAATGACACATAAACCTCTAAGCCTTAAACCAACAGACTGCACCGCTACTGGCATGGTTATTTTTAATTCTCTTCCTCATTTTGCACACCAGCAATAATCTCATGCCTGGCAAATTGGGATGATCTGGCTTAAAAGTTCAGCTGCAGCCATGTTAAAAAGACCAGAGGAAATGGATAGCTCATCTCTGGAAAATGCAGCCCTTTGGAGTAATGCCAGAACTCCTTAAAAACAAATCAGCTCAGGATTACGGTTTATTAGAGGGAAAATGGGGAAATCATTTTCTGGCTGTTTTTTGACCCACTACTTCCATACTGTCATTAGCAGACAGCAATTTTGTTCATCTCTAGTTTTGTGCATTTAGCAGGTGTGTTTTTTTAAAGGGCATGTGATAATTCTGCTCATTTAGTACATGAGCACATAAACAATCGGAGCCAACTATCACTAAGTTGTCCTGGTACTTCCTTCCCGGTCCCCAGCACATCGCCCATGGAAGAGAAAACATAGGAGGAGGCAGACAGAGATGAAAGCTGGTGGAGCAGTTGCAGCTCCCATCAAAGCAGAAATGGCCTTGGGATTTTCTTCAGTTAGGTCTGGGTTTCCTCTGTTCCTGGTGACCACCTCTTTGATCAACCCACTCTTCTGAGCCTCAGGGCTTTTTCCTCTGTCTGTCTGCTCATCTGCCCTGCTGCCTTGCTTTGGGCTTCCTGTTTGACTTGCCATGAGGTCAATAGCGATGCAATGTGGGATGCCTATGCCCCTGCCTCTTCACAGGGCTGGTACAGCATTACACAGGGCTTGTTGGGTCTCTGTGCACATCCAGAGCTCTGTGCACATCCAGAGCAATGTGCAATTTAGGTGAGGAGGGCAATGAGTTATGAAAAGTGATTAATAGGAACACTTTGCCTGAAGGGGATCAGCTGCTTTTAAGATGTTATGAGTTTACCTACAGACATGATGTAGTCTAAGACAGATGCTGGAAGAACACATATAATCCCAACATTTATTGGGCATCTGCTGCTTAACAGTAATTAGGATGCAAATGTTCAAAGCAACAAAGTACTGTAAATTATGCAGCAGGCACTTAATGTCGCCAAAAGACCGAAATGTATTGCCGGCCTCAAGTGGGGCACAGTGTGATGTAATCAGAAAAAAAGGGACAATGTACCTCTCCTTCCTTGCTGTGAAACACCGTGTTGGATGGCTTTCGAAGCAATACTTAGGGCAGGAACTTCTTTTTCGTAAGAAGTTGCCTCATCAGTGGGCTGCCCAGAGACACAAAGCTCCTACCAAAACAGTGTACTGGGATTGTTGGGAAGAGATTGATGGGGGATCACCCCTCTTGCATTGGAATCAACCCTCTTCTGAGCACCACCTCAAGAAATAATCCAGGGTTGCTTGTGTAAAAGCACAGATTGCCTCTTCATAAAATTCCATGTATCTAGAGCCAAAATCCTTCCCCTATTATTCTGGTAGGGATAATAGCAACATTTGGCATGTGGAATAGAAATCTTTCTCTGAAGCTGTGCTCTAGCACAACAGGTCTCCAGGGCAAAGCAATATTTGGAACGCAATGGCAAACAAAACAAATGTTATGCTGATAAATAAGAACCTCTGGGGGTTAATTATGCAAATTTCCTCAGTGAAGGAACAAGAAATAGATTAATAATATTAACATGCCATTCACTACGTTTTCATTTACCAGGTCACCTCACAGGACTGTAACACACCACAGCTGTTTCGGATTCACAGTGATACAACAACAAGAAATCCCTTAATGTCAGGGAAAGACTTGAGAAGGAGTCTGGGCTGCGAAGTAGCTGAGACTGTTGCTTGGGATAAGATTAGGTTTGGATATGAGTAGGAGGAAAGCTCAGGGCTCTGTTTCAAAAGGACAAAATTTCACAAACTTTTCTCTGCATTTTGGCTCAGATAAGCTGTTTTAGAAGATGACAAGGAACATTTAAACATCAGAGATGGAAAGAAAGGTTCCATTCCCAGCTCACCTCTTTTCTGCAATCCCAATTGTGGGTTGAGGTTACATGCTGTGATGCCTCCTCCTTATTCCTTAGCAGAGCCCACTTGAAAGTTTGCATGTCCAAGGAGCCTGTCCAGAAACAAGTCAGACCTAAATGGACCATGGAGTGCTGTGGCTAAGAGAGTTTTTGCACTTGGACTTCTAGACTCTGCCCTTTTAGCCTTGTGAGGGCTTCACAGTAAAAAAGGAACAGAAATGTGACAGTTGCCCTTATTTCGGTGTTAATGTTATTCATGCCTTACTATTTTTATCTATCCACAAAGCCAGCTTACGGTTCAGAGCTCAGCTGGGCTACTGCTGAGCTCAGCAGGACTGAGGAGCTGAAGCCGCTGCTCTGAAGAAGAGCCTGCTTCTGCTTCTTGAGCAGTGGGGCAACAGCTGAGCTACAAACTCAGCAGGAGCTGAGAGCTGAAGCTGGTCTGGTCCTTTCCCAGTCAGGAAAAGGCTCCCAGCTCCTAGGTCTTACCGATTTCTGAGATCTTCAAAACCCATGCCTCAGTGGCATAGGGCAGTGAAGATTGCTGTGCTCTGACAGCTGCTCCTCAGGAAAGCAATAACTCTGCTGCCTGCACAGCAGGAGTTTGTATCCCGCTCTGAGCTAAAACGGGGTTGCAGCTGCTGCCGTGCAGCTGCCCATCCCTCCCAGCAGTAAATAGTGCTGGCGATGCTCCGGTGATGCTCAGGAAGGGCTGGAGCCCCAGGGTTCCTGGCTTGCGTGGCACAAAGACTGGTGGTAACTTGCAGCTGTGAGAGGCAGCTCATTCCATTTGAGATCCTGCAGGATCTCAGCAAGAGAACTGGCAGCACAGATTGGAGTCTTCTCCTCATCAGAGGTGGCTCTCTAACCCCCTGGTGATGTGGAGGCAGGCCACATAACAACCTGCATAATCTGTATAATTTTCACATTTCTGGAGGAAAAAGCTTGCATGGGAAAAAACACCTTTTTATTTTTTTTCTTTCCTCTATGACATATTCCCCTTTCTAATTTGGAAAAAAAAAAGTATTCTTTGGGTTCTTTGTTTGTTTGTTTGTTTGTTTTTGTTTTCTTTTCTTTTTTTTTTCCCCCAAATACCCTGCTTTTGCTGTGGAATGTACTTGATAAATTGCCTAGTTCACTTTTTTTCATACTCTGACTAAACACTCTTCTCTAACACTATTTTGCTCTTTGAACCTAGCATACCAAAGCGACGTATGATGTGGAGGAGCAGGGTTTCCCATGAATGAAAAGTAGATCTATGAAAGAAAAAAGGAGTGTTGTAGGTGGGTGCTTTGGCAAAGCACACCACTGTATTCTTGTTTGTGACAGCAGCATGATTCCAAACCGAGTTCTTCCTCCAACTGCCGTCGTTGGCATGTAAAGAGCTGGAAATCATCTGTGATGGGGAAAGAAGAAGGGATTAAGTGTTTTTTTTTTTAAAAATGAAGGGACAACATTGCATTTTTTGGGTAACAGTTTTGATTCTTTGCCTTTAAGTGAAAGACCCATCCATACAACTCTAGAGAACAAAAATCTGCTGTAGTATGGGTGATGGTTATGTATTTGCTCTAAACAAACATATTTTGCCTCCCTGGGAACAATTAGAGATAGATAACCTTCTTTAACAGCAGCCTGCCATCTTCAGTAGTCTTGAGTGAGATGCAAAGTTGTGTGAGATGCCAGCTAAGGAATTCTTATTGTGCCTCTATGCAAATGTTTGTCAGTATTACTTCAACAGGTAGTTTTAAACAGGAGGAGCACCAAATCTGTATATCTCATTTTTTTTTTAGTTGCTAAAAATTGCACTTTGGGAATATACATGTGATTTCAGTGTACAGCAAATTCAACACAAACACTCCTGTTCTGTGTAAATATGCCCTTTGACTAGGAACATAATGCACATTTTTAACAGTGAGATTAATTGGATAATGAAACACATTTTCAATAGTAAACCACTTAATTTCAAGCATTTATAGGCTTTAATCAAGACTGAAAGATGCCCTGACTCCATCAGGAGTCACAGTCTTGATAGTGAAAGTACCTGATAAAACTAAATTATGGCTTTGACTCTGTGAAACCAATTCTGTTTGAATGAACAGTAACCTGATTTCTGCTAGTTCACATTGTATTTTCACTCTGCAGTTTGCTGTTCCAAAAGCAAGACAGCTTGTTTAAATCTGAAATTATGAGTTTCTCCATCTCTTCTGAATGAAAGGCAGAATGCTGAAATCCACTGGAGTATTACCATGTGAGCTTAATGCATTGTAAGGTAAACAAAACATGAGAAGTAAAATCAGCATAAAATCCTATCAGTCACAAGAAACTAGGATTGCATGAATGCATGAGACATGAAATATTGGTGGGGTGTCTTTCTTATGGGGGTAGGAAGACAGAAGCTTTAAACTCTCCTACATAACAATGAAAAAACATTTTAACAAAAAAAAAATAGAAAGAAAAATAAAATCTTATGCTTGGCTGCCATATGACTAGGAATACATAGTATAGTTCATTTTTATCACACTTAAATCCCAAAGATCAATATGGGCAAAATCACAACAGTATCTGAGTGTAAAACATAACTGAAACTAAGAGCATGACTATTTTTATGCAAGTAAACTAGAGAAAAAGGGTTTGCCAGGAGCACACCATCTTACATTTTGCAGCGTAGGTGGAATGGCTGCTGGCCTGGCATGGAGAAGGTGAGAAGCTTGCCATGTCCTGTGTCTGACTACAGCTCCAGCTCTAAAAATCCTACTCAGGAGCAGATGTTGATGATTTTGTCTAATGTAAAATACTGTTATGTACTGGTGTATTTAGGCTATGAACTACCTAGATGAGGCGGGAACAGTTCCTTTGATGAACCTTTTGGTGCCCTGATCTCTTGACTTAGGCATGGTTGTTGCAGCAATGCACATGCTGAATACTACTATTTCATTTAACACACACGTTCTCAGCAGAATTGCAGAAAAGCTACTGGCAGGCTCATCAGAAAATTCTGATAATTTGGCCTTCTTCAAACTTCACCTTTTCAAAACATCACAGTATTTAGACCAAACATTGACATTTTTCCCAGGATGAGTAAAACATCCTTTCAGTAAAATCTGGCAGAAGAAAAATAAAACTAAGAAAACATTAGTACTTTGAAAGCACAAAGATTTATTTTATTTATCTTTGAAATACCATTTTCTAGTAACTCTGATTTTTATTTTATTCAAAGAACCTTAGTGTTGACTACTTCAGCAGCCAATGTTAATTCCAGTAATAATTCCAAGTATTGATTATTCCATCACAAAATGTCAAACATGGAAATAAATTTTGGAAATAAACCAGTGTAAACTATAGAATATCAAGGTATCAGAAGACATCTTTGCATGTATGCAAAAGAAAGACAAGGCCCTTGGAAAAAAAAAAAATCAGACTTGAGTACTGTAGTGAGAAAAAAAAATAAAGAAACCCAAAACAAAACCAATAAACAAAACTGGACTAGTTCTGAGGAAATATATGAATAAAAAAAAATTTGGGAAGTATTACAAGTGTGTCATGGTATAGACAAGGTCTTACAGTTAATTTTGAAGGTACTTTGTTCTGTGCCATTGTCAACAACAGTAAATTTTGATACTCAAAGTCATTTCTAGCAAACTTTCATTTACTGTGGGCTGTTTTCATTAAGCTAATTTTTGGAATGTGTATGTGTGGTGCAAAGTTCACCCTGGGCTGGGCTCTGTTTGGATCTGATAACTTTGAGGTAATTCCCAGCATTTCCCATCCAAGTCAAGTTCTCTGCACTTTTGTCCTGTTGACTGATGTCTATTTGAAATCTCCCCACTCTGGTCTGGGGTAGCAACCAGCAGAGAAGAGGTATCCAACTGTACTGCGTGGGGAGCGGGATGGAGCTGGCAGCTGCCCAGAGCACCTGCCAGCAGCTGCACATGAGGTGATGAGGAGGGAGGGAAAGGGTACAACAGCCGGTACTCTCCACGAAGTTGTATCTGGAGCTGAGTTGATACATTTTCATACTGTCTGGGTGGAGAACAGCTATGAATATTCTTCCCTCATATAGCTGCTGTTTCCAGCGAGATAATTGTGTAGCAACACAGTGAATAACATAAAGAAGTTTTCCGGCGATTGCTGCCCAGCAATGTCTTTCCATCTCTAGCAAGCAGAGAACAAAAAATTAGGTCAAGATCTCATTTTTAATGTTTTAGTTGCTGTTGGCCTCTGTATGAGATAGACCACGCCAGCCACGCTAAGGCACTATTGAGCAGAGACAGAGAGAGCAGCTGTGCCAGGCCTGGGTGGGAAGCTGCAGGGCTGCCGTATCCCTATGCAACTGCCAGTGCTCCCACTGCAGCCAGGGCTGCCGAGGGGCCCCAGAGCTCCCCGTGCACAGCCTGTTCATCCACACTTGATACACTGCGTATCCAGCCACCTAAAAATTGTGGCCCTCGATGTCCATCTTGCTACAGACTATTGCTTTTTTATTATATTGAACATCTATATGCATTTTTAACATTGTCAAGAGATAGGGAAAACCATCATGACTCACCATTTGTCTTCACTGTTAATCACTGTCCTTAATAGAAGGATTAGAAATAAATAAAAGAAAGGAGGAATTATATTACTAAACTTTTCATGACACAATTATGATAATTTTTTTTTCCAAGCTTCTGACCAGTGTATTTTGGACTTCCTAGACTTCCTTGTTTCTGCCAAGTCAATACAAGACAGAAGGCTGCCGCTTTTAATACCTAGTGACGATAGCAATATTTATGTTTGTTATGTTTTTAACAAAACCAAACACCTCTGGGTGAGTCAACACTAGTTTTTGGACTGAAATAGTGTTGCTGCTCAGAAGTGAATCCCCTGACTGTCTGTAGGTAACGCATGTTGGCCGTGTCGGCAGAGCAGCTGTGTCACGTGAACTCAATTCCTCTTGGAAAAAACTAAACTGGAAGTTTTGCTCCTGCTGCACAGCAAATGGGCACCAATTCCTAGAATAGGGACAGCCAAAGAGTCACAGTTTCTCATTCTTTTTTTGTCCAAAGAGAACATGTTCCTGTTTTAGGCACCATGTCTTGGGCAGAAGGGAGACAGAATGATGTTACAGTCACAGTACATGTCAGTCATAAGTCAGTCAATAAAATACTTAAATTCTTAAATTCAGCAGAACTCACCTGGAGAATGCGATCTCTGCTGCATGGCCAGGCTGAATTAACTTCTCACACTGAGGACTTTATTAGCAAATATACACAAATGCATATACAAGAAACACATGTATTGCTATTAAATTTCATTTGTTCTAGAGCAGGACTGAGAGTATGGGTTAAATGAAGGGACTAAGAGAAAAATATTGTGCGGACATACAGAAAGACATGATTCACATCACATATCTTGGGTTTCTACTAATTGCTTGGGCAGTACAAACAACTTGTGTGAGTAACAGAATCAAAATTCTGCTAAAGAATTACTGCTCACATTGACAATTTTGACCCCGGCACCTTTTCCTTCCAAAAGTAAGTTTGTCACTAAAGGGACAGAGCATGTTCATGAGCTGAATGTATTTTTTTATTAGCAGCAGTATTACCACTCAGAATAATTGTAATTGATGTAAATCATGCAAATATTTCTGAATTTCTTGTAAGCTAATACACCCTAATTCAATTTCTTGCAAAATTCTTAATGATTTCTACTGATTTAAAGTGACCTGGGCTTTCATATTTGAGTATATATTTCCCTTATATTTAGACAGCTATTAAAAAACACAACACAACACACCCTTTACCTAGTGTCCATTAATTAGGGGAAGAGAAGTGGAAAAAAATTGCACAACAATGCAAATAGTTGTTAATCTATATAAAGAGCACAATGATTAATATCCCACATACCTTTCTGAACTGAAAAAGTGTAAATGCAGTGATTCTGACTGGAAACGATTTCCTCTCTTCTTTCAAGTGAGTAGGAGGTGATTTGCAGGTGCTTACACTGAAAAAGGGAAGGTGAGGTGAGGGCAGGGTTTGGCTGGCCTTGCTCCTTTGGCAAAGCTCAGCAGTGCAAAGGTCTTCCTTCTGAAATATATTTGCCTTGTCTTTAGCAAATCTGTATTCCCCAGGATGAACTGTTGCCCATTTTTCTTTTTAAGTGGGCAAGAATTAGCAACTTGAGAGAGGTTAAACCCCACACTTCATGGGGAAATGAAACAAGGTCTGTATAAAATAACATTAAATCCTATTGACCAGTGTAAACTCACTGATACATTCTGCAGTATTTGAAATATTGCTAAAATTTCATTGCAACATGCTGACAAACACAAACGAAATGAACCATTCACTACTCCCAACCAGGAAGCAGTCTCATTTTCCTGGATACGTCCTGGCTTAATATGGGATATGCCTCCAGGTCTGATCTTTGCCCTTACTCTAGAAATCCGTAATCTGATTGATTACTGATAGTGATAATTTGCTTATAAATAAGGCCGTAGTTATTCCTTCTGAAAGTTTAAGTAGTGTGCCCTAGTGAACTGTGGTTCACCTGAGTGATGCCAGTCTGCAAATGGGGTTGTGCTTTAACCTCTCTGAGCTTCCTAACTATGCATTGAGGGCAGTGCATAGATGCCTCAGTGCGGCAGGCAGGCAGCTCCCCCCCCCACTCCCCCGTGGGAACCCCGTAAGCCCCTGGCCTCAGCTATGTCCTGGCTGGGTCTGGGGAGACTCGGGCATTTCTCTGCCCTGCAGGGCGATGGGCATTGCTTGGCACCCTCCTCTTGGAATGCACTGTCAGTTGCACTGAAGCAGAGAGTGGAGGCTCTCTGTGCCCAGCAGCAATAGCCAGTGGCCCAGGCTCCCTTGCCAGCAGGTCCCTTAGTCTGAATATTTATTTAAAATAAAGGAATTAGTTAGCAAACCCCATTCAGGGTGCCGGGGGACGCACGACACTCTACTTCTGCTGTCAAGCTGCAGTTACTTGTGCACATCCGGATTTTAAAAGCTTCCTGCCCTATTTTTTTTGGTCCCTTTTCTTTCTTTTCTTTTCTTTTTTTTTTTTTT
>NW_021940604.1:34419651-34427913 GCF_001715985.3 Manacus vitellinus
GTCCTACACCAGGACAGCGGCTTGGGCTACAAGGACTTGGACCTCATCTTCTGCGCCGACCTCAAAGGGGAAGCCGAATTTCAGACTGTGAAGGACGTGGTCTTGGACTGCCTCTTGGATTTCTTACCCGAGGGGGTGAATAAGGAGAAGATCACGCCACTCACCCTCAAGGTAAACCTGCCCTGTGCTCAGACGCCCGGAGCGGGCGAGTGTGAGCGCCTGCCTGCGGGGAGTGGGCACCTTCCCACTGGGAACGGAGGGGTGGACTCAGAGACGCAGCTCTCCCCCACATCCCGCGACCCAGGGGGACCCTGAACGGTTTTTTCACCTCACGCTTAAAATCGAGAAGGAGTTTGCAATGAAGCGCCCTGGCCGGGGCTCTTCAGGATTAATTAACCTTTCCTCCCTCTCGGTTGATTTGCTGGGAGCGTTGTTTTACCTGAGCCATGTGTGTGCCAGGGGGGCTGCACACCTCTCTCCCAGCCTGTCTTGGCGGCAGCTCGGTGTGCCGGACCGGTTCCTGGGTGCAAGGGGAGCATAGATGGATTTTATATCTGCAAGAACGAAACCCCGCCTGTAAGGCATGCGTTCAGGTGCGCTAAGTGCCTAGGGGGGAGGCATATTCCCTCCCCTCGAAGACAGTTTGCTTGAGTTGATTAGAACGAATGCCAGATGTCTTTCAGATTTTTAGACGGATTTTTTTTTTGATATGGGGCAGATTTGTGGAACCTGCACTGGAAGGATTGAGGGGAGTGAACACTTGCTAAGTTGTTTTTGTGGGGAGGAGAGAGAGAAGTGGAAACAGATAAATAAGATTTCTTATCTGGTTGTAGTAGCGCCCTTTTGCGTGTGGGTGCAGGCATATTTGGCATGTGTGTCATGGGCTTAGTGTGTAGATGTATTTAAAAGTGACTGAAAGAAGCAGTGTTGCTATATGCTTTCCTTGCATGCCACAGTCCCAGCAGAACACCCTTCTCTGTCATCCTCCTGCAGTGGTAGCATTTTGAGCTCTCACATTAAGCATTTCTTCTCTGGTTTGTATCTGCAGGCTCCATGAAATCTTTTATGAAATGCAAGGATTGGGGGGGCTTTAGGGGTACAAGCAAATGCACTGAAGGGGATTTCTTGCATCTGTTTCTTGATTTGCTCATTTTGTCTTTCCAATTATAGGAGGCTTATGTGCAGAAAATGGTAAAAGTATGCAATGATTCAGACCGATGGAGTCTCATCTCCCTGTCCAACAACAGTGGCAAAAATGTGGAGCTGAAATTTGTGGACTCTCTGAGGCGGCAGTTTGAATTCAGTGTCGATTCCTTTCAAATCAAGCTGGACTCTCTACTGCTATTTTATGAGTGCTCAGAGAATCCGATGACTGAAACTTTTCATCCAACTATCATTGGTGAGAGCGTCTATGGGGATTTCCAGGAAGCCTTTGATCACCTCTGCAACAAGATAATTGCCACCAGAAACCCAGAAGAAATCAGAGGAGGTGGTCTTCTGAAGTACTGCAACCTTTTGGTAAGGGGCTTTAGGGCTGCCTCTGAATCTGAGATTAAGTCCCTGCAGAGATACATGTGTTCGAGGTTTTTCATTGACTTCTCAGACATTGGAGAACAGCAGAGAAAGCTGGAGTCCTACTTGCAGAACCACTTTGTGGGATTAGAGGACCGCAAGTATGACTATCTCATGACCCTTCACGGTGTGGTGAACGAGAGCACAGTGTGCCTGATGGGACATGAGAGGAGACAGACTCTGAATCTGATCACCATGCTGGCCATCCGGGTCCTAGCTGAGCAAAATATCATCCCCAATGTGGCCAATGTCACCTGCTATTACCAGCCAGCCCCATACGTAGCAGATGCCAACTTCAGCAATTACTATATTGCCCAGGTTCAGACGGTGTTCCCTTGTCAGCAGCACACATACTCTACTTGGCTGCCCTGTAATTAAGGACCAAAATTAGTAGACCCAGTGGGGAGAATGTTTTCTAATACGTAGGAAGGGGCAACGGGTCCCTTTTAAATGGGGTGTTTTGTGCAATGATGATCTGCTCTAGTTTTCAAGCTTGGGAAAAGCTTGTGGTTCTTCTAATAATAATGGGAGCATGATCGAGAAAGAACCCCGAAATAATTGGATCCTACCCCAGAGCACAAGAGGCCTGTCATTAAAAGCAACCAGCTTCCCCTGAAATAAGTGAGGGAGGAATGCTTGATGACAATATGGGTTGGCAATATCTGCTCCCATAGCTTTGGCATAGAGAAGGTGGGAAAGCCTTATTTTCTTTTATTTTTATTTTTACTCTAGAATGGGATCTGCAAAAGGGAGAATATGAAAGAAAACAAAACACACAAAAAAAAACAAAAAGAAAAAATTCACAAAAAACAATTCTATGTATATTCAGGAATTAAAAGTTAGAGGCATAAAGCAGAGATAAGCTGAATAAAATTGTATATTGGAATTACTGCATTTGGGGCTTGCAGCAAGTGCCGTCTATGGATTGACTGTGTAGAATGTATAGCTTGCTTGACTAGAATGCTTTACCAGAAACAGCTTGCTCCAAATGAACAGTAGTGGATTGGTACAGTTATAAAAACAGAAACACGTACGATGACAAAGTCCATTATTTCCAGCTGTGTGCATGCCTCACATTTTAAATATGTGAGAATGCTGGAAAACCAGCTGTGGCAAAAAGAGTATACTCAAGGACCAAAGATTTCTCAAATAAGTTATCCGAGCAAAGAAGATACAGTAGATTATATATATATATATATATATGTAAAAGAAAAGAAAGATGTTCCTATATTTGTACACAACAATAGTAATCAAAAGTGCCTGATACCTTCATAAAATTTGAAGTGAGGAAAAAAAAATATAGTTTTATGGTTTAACCATGCATTTTGTTTTATCAGGGACACAAGGATTAAAAACGAAAAAACCCCATAAGCTTGTGAATAAGTGGTGGAGGAAATGCCCTATTTTTTTTCTTGGCAAATACCTGTATAGAGTTAATGTTATGTCAGTGTGCTATTATCCTAGGTACGTGTGTGTATGTGTGTATATATGTTTGTGTGTGTATATATGTACATGTTATAGGTGTATATCTATATATATACACACACAATATATATTAATGTGGTCTATGAAAATGTAGCAATTAAGGAATGTTTAAATAAAGTACTACTTGTTTTCCAGTTTGCAACAGGATGTCATAGGACAGTGGGCACCTTGCAGTGAATTTTTAACCCACACCTGAGAAATTTGGAGTAAATGAACCAGTCAGGATTAAGGTGGGATTCAGATAATGTCTTTGGTTGCAAGAACAAGGATTACAGTAATTCAGTGGGTTGCTTGTGAGCCATAATAATTCCACAGATGGAGAAACATATGACTAGCTGATTTTTTTAACTGTTTTGTACTGTAATGCCATTTTGACATTTAACCCACTAATGTTGTGACTGCATACCTCCATGATGTGTAATTCAGTGGAACGTGGATCAAAGATAGGTTTATTTAAACCCCCTGACAGCTAAAGAATATTGTATTAGTTGGTTATTTGAACACTAATTGTTAATATTTAAAGGAGTATTTTTAATAGAATGCATTATGCATTCCAGGACCACTAGAATTTAGCAAATGTGAAATGAACCCTTTTTAAGAGTGTTGCACGATTGCTTAAAATTATATTTTATATATATATTATATATATATTTTTATGCAAATATTAAACATCTTTGATCTGGTTGTCACACTGCATTTACAATTTCAGTACTGTACTTTATTTAAATGGAATCACTTTACATTGGAACAATAACTATTCACTTTCATTTCCTCTCCCTAAGATCAGCAGGGGGTAAAAAACCCAACCTTTGCTGTTGTTTTCACTTCAGTGCCATCTCTGAAGGTGTTAAATTCTTTGTTGAGCTTCAAAAACCTAATGACTAAGTGACACTTGACTCTGATATTTTGCTTTTTCTTGCTGAGGGGGAAAAAAAAAGGGAATTCAGGCTTTTGAAGGAAAACCGGCTGTGCCCTCTCTGGTCACAGGCAGGGTCTGGTGTTGGAGTCAGAGGCAGGGAGAGGGAAAGGGCTCGAGTTCTGGCAGTGTGTTTTCCCTATGGAGAGAGTAAGGCACATCTATTTTTGTCGCGCTTTGTACTTTTCACTCTGCAGGCACTTTAATAGGAACCCGATTTGTTTACTGAAGCACCTTCCCCGTGAGTCCTTCAGGAAACGTAAAAGCTGGTTCATTGCCATTCCCAGCATTGACGTGCAGATCTTGTCCCCACCTTCCCTTCCTCTGGTGCTGGCTGCAACCTCCCACTGGCTTCTTGTCCCAGCGAGGTTCCCTCCAGCCCCTTGGAGGGTCTGGGCTGGGTGCTCCTGGCCCACTGGCTCCCCTTGCCTCCTGCTCCCGGTTTGCTAGCGGAAGCAAGGGGAGGGCTGGGGAAATAGGATCAGCTGGTAATGTGGTATGTCTTTTCTCCCACAACTATTTGCAGCAAATAAATGAGTCATCCACTCTTTAAAAGGGTTGGAGAATCTATAGCTGTGCCACAACCACAGAATGCTGATAATACATGACACAAATTTTTCCTTTGAAGGACCCTTTTTTTTTGCCATTGCTTGAAAGAAAGTTTTGAATTATTTCCTCTCAGCTCAAATTTTATTGTGTTGTTTTTTGAATTTTTGTTGTTTTTTTTTTTTTTGATTGACAGCAGCTAGTTACCTTATAGTGCATACAGCAGGGCTCTGAGCTAAACTGCACCTTTTGGTATTTGCATTTTGATACGTATATAATATGTTTTTATATATATTATATAGGTATTCCAGATCTGTTTTGCATATGTTGATGATCAAGTGGTGGAACTGGTGGAGCTTTTTTATATTTGTGACTGGTAGCTTAAAAGGTACCTGGTGTTAGAGGTGGGAAGAAGGCATGGGTTTAGGCCAAGAGTAAAATAAGAACCCTTTTTCAAAGCTGGCTTGTTTCTGTGGTTTGCACACCTTCCCCTCCATAAAGTCTGACTTCTTTTTAACTGTTTTTTCCCCTCCTCTTCGGCACACTGGTACTTTTAAAGTTAACAACCGCCTTCTTGCTTTGTGGACTTCATCTATCCTATCCAATCAGCTGTAAGGTTAGAGCTTGTGCTGCAGGAGACAGTGCCCCTTTTAAAGAGCTGAACTGATTAAAGACATTGACCTGATTACAGTAAAACTGTTTGTACCACAGCTGAATTTCCTGCTAACCAGTGGGGCACTAAACTTGGTTAAATGTAGCAATCGTGAAACAACCAAGAGCTTTGAAATGGGATTTTTTTTCTTTTTTTCCTTAGATATAGCTGTCCTCTCAAATGTAAGAACATTTCTTCTAAAAATAGAAGGGCAATTAGAAGACCAAAAAGATGATATTTTTCTAGTTACTCTTATTGCACTTAAAATATTTTTTATCTTGCACAAAGGCCTTCACACAGATCCTCTAAACAGCTCTTATTAAATGCTTGGTTTGCATCACATCACAGAAGCTCCTACCGGTTCAAAAAAGTCGCTTTTTTAAATTGAGAAAATAAAGTGTGTTAGATAAAACTGCACAGAAGAGAAAAACTGTATTTGCATATTCCTATTTGCATATATTCTTTTGTATGGTTTCTTTATGCAGAGAGTTTCCCTTCCAAGAAAGAAAATCAGTGTACTGTTTTGCTGTTGTAATAGTGGTTTGCTAACAAAATAAATAGTAAAAAAAAAAAAAAAGCCTGCAAATTTCAAGACAGCTTGGCTAAAGGCACTGCAGGCTCCTGCAGTCTGTAGGAGTCTGTGCAGATTTGCTTTCCCTCAAATTTCCTTACAACTGTTGCCTTCTGCAAGGCATCCTGTTGCAGCAAACTGCTCCTTGGATTGCTCTTTTGGAACATTTTGACTATAGGCATTGTCACAGACAGAAAAAGAGCTGATGGAAAACAGACTTTAGAGGGAACAGATTGTGAATTTTGTTTACAGCATCCAATATTTGGATTTTTTTGTAAATAAAAAGAAGTTATTTTTTTCTATTGATTTGTGTCTGCTGTCTTCCGTGTTTGAAATAGCTCTGGCCTGCTCCTACTGAATACCAAGTTCGCTTTCATTAAAAAAGGACAAGGGCAGCACTTTTCTGAGAAGAGTAGCGTTCGGCTGCTTTCCGATTGGAGCGCAGAACATTTTGAAAAGCCCTGCCTTGTGCCAGCCGAGTTTGGCTGGCTGCACTCAGCTGCAGAGGAACCTCCCCAGCCAGTGCCAAAAATACACACTCCAGCACTGGTTGGGCTGTGCAAATGGTCCAAAACACGAAAAGCAAAACAGCATTGTGGCAGCTCCACACCCTTGCTGCCCTCACAGTTTAGGGACCAGGATCTTGTGATGCCTGCAACCTGTGCACCACAAACCACCATGCTGACAGTAATGTGGGGCTTCTGGTGCCCTTGAGATGTATTCAATAGGGGCTGAAGTCTTCACCTTACCATTTCAGTAGGTCTGGGTGGGCAATGGGGTGGTTCTCCCTGGCTGTTAAGTTGGGACCATCTGTAGTGGATGGGTGCTGCAGGTCTTGCAGCTTGGGGAGCTGCTGGGGAGCAGGGATGCATATGCCTGATTGATTCAGCTGCTGAATCAACCCAGTTCTTCCCATCAGATTCAATGTTTACTCTCCTTCCCTGCCCTACAATGCTGTCCTTGTCAGCAGAGGTATTTTCTGTTTTCTGTGTTTACAGGAGAGATGCCTCAGTAATGAAGGCTAATTTCCTCAAAAAACACTTCAAGGGAATATAAAATATTAATTTACAATGCTCATTGCAATACTTTTTCAGCTACGGTGCCTCAGACTGACCCAAACTTGAAAAACATTGACTAAGACTCTGCAGTATGTAGCTCTTACTAGGCTCATTCATACACAGTGCTGGTCTTGGAAGTCTCAAACCAGCTCAGTGTGAGTGTGAATATGCTTATTGTCATGATGAGTGAACCTGTATTCCTCTGTAAAAAAACCCAGACAAACAAGCTACTGGGACTGCTTGTTTTTCCAGGCACAAGAGCAGCCCCCTTGCCAAATGCTGGGTGCCTTCTGCCCAGTGCCTCCTTCGAAACCTGCTGGGCATGGGATGGGACCATCGGCCAGCCTGGCCAGGAGAGGGGGATGCACTTGGCATCCCTGCCCATACGGCATCACCTTTCTCCCAGGTTAATGCCAGGAAATGGAGGCGCACATGGCCTAACCTTTCCTCCTGTTAACTTGCTGAGTTAGAAAATGCTTTAGGCAGTTTGACAAAGGCAACTGCCCAAAGACACATATGGAAACTGGGGGATTAGAAACCATCTAAATCCAAATGCCTTTGCTTGTCTCTCAAGATCTAAGCCCAGATGGATGCTCCTATGCTTTGGAATGAGTTAATTCCCATTTCTCTGCTTAAATTTGGAGGGATTTTTTTTGATAGCCCCTTGAGTATCTGGAGCATTGAGTCCTCTTTCCTGAGGATTATGATGAGGAGTATGATGAGGACGCAGCTAACTGATGGCTTACTTTAGAATGTTGTTTTTTTCTAGGGGGAAGGAAGTGTTCAGGACTGAAGAAGAGGGAGGACAGAAGCAATGTGTAAGAATGGGAATCACCTGAAAAACAACACGGTGGAAAGCTAGAGGAAACGCTGATAGGTTATAGAAGTGGAGGAGAAATGGCTCAAGTTTTTAACTTCTGCTCATCCTGCTAAAATGAGCCTGATCAGGGAAGCTGTCTCTTGTTGAGATAAGTAACATTCTGCAGTTTTTCTTGGCTGCAGCAGCACATTTTTATTTTATTGCCTTAAAAAAATTCCCCGGGAACCCCTCTGTGCAGGATTGAGGCTGAGTTTCTAGTTTTCATAGAATCGTAGAATCATGGTTAGGCTTCGCAAACAAAGATTTGGGAAGGGCACTACCCATATTTGTTGCAAGAGCGTTGGTGACTAAAAAGACCAATACAAGATAGGCATGACCAGTTGCAAAAGGCACAACAGAAAGACTCCTTAAGTGGTATATTCTACAAGACACGATTCTTTCTGCATTGTCTTTTCTCCTCGAGAGTGATCCTGCGTGCTTTCTCAAAAGCATCAGCAACATTATAGATAGTGTGTCTCCAGACCTCCTGATTGGAGGCCAGAGTAGACCAGTTACGGTGGTCAATATGGCCAAGGCTGAGATGTTGTTTCAGGGAGTCCTTGTGTCTTCTCTTTGGGGCTCCTCTCTTGCGGCAGGCGGTGG